>NC_056726.1:1853486078-1853488578 GCF_019279795.1 Protopterus annectens
TGCTTGGGCAGTCTACACCAGTCAGAGCTTTAGGAGGGACCGCATTCCAAATACCTTTAACTAGGGTATACCTTGACTGGGAGGGTGGAAAAGGATGCCAGCAAGTAGGTGTGTTTGAGGATATTCCTGCAGATGTCCTGATAGGGAATGATTCTGATAATGCAGTACCATGTGTGCATGCAGTAAGTGCAGTTAGGCTTGGAGACAAGCATGTGGGTCTGGTACCCTGGGGGAGACCCAGACAGACCACACACTTGCAGCCAGGCCTATTGAGGTGGTTACTTCAAGGAGGGAGCTATCCTGTAGCAGTGAGACTGAAGGTGAGCCACAGGTGCTTGTGGGGTACTGATGTTCCCTTGGACAGAGTGACTGAAAGGGCAGAGGTGAGTAGTAGAAGTACCTGGACTGACAGTGAGGCATTGCTGTCAGAGAATACCAGACTTCCTGTGGAAGGGGGGCTGGGAAGGGTTACCAAGAGAGAGTTGAGACAGGCTCAGCTCTCAGACACTAAATTACAAGGCCTGGGGGAGGTAGCTAGTGAGGCACTTGATTCTCATTGGAAGGTGGAATCTGTATACTGAGACAAATGGTTACTGTATAGAGAGTGAACCCCTGAGGGAGGACTAGAGGGTGAGAGAATTCAGCAGCTCGTAGTGCCCAGACGCTACCGTCTGGCACTTTGGGCCATAGCCCATAATATTCCCTTTGCAGGTCATATGGGGATAAAATGTACAAAGAGATGTCTTATGCAGAACTTTTATTGGCCTGGGATTTCCAGAGATGTAACAGGGTGCACCAGGACCTGTGAGCAGTTCCAAAAGGTAGGCAAGGCAGGTGACAAGGTGAAAGCTCCTTTGATGCCTTTGCCTGTGATTGAGGAGCCATTTCAGAGGGTAGCTGTGGATATTGTAGGGCCTCTGAGCACCTCATGTTCCACAGGGAAAAGGTATATCCTAGTGGTAGTAGATTATGCTACCAGATACCCTGATGCAGTGGCTCTGTTCTCCATTGTGACAGAAAAGGTGTCAGATGCTTTGTTAGAGATTTTCAGAAAGGTAGGTTTCCCAATGGAAATACTGAGTGACAGAGCTGTCAATTTCATGTCAGACCTGTTGGCTTATCGGTGAAAGCACTGTGGGGTGAAGCACCTAAAAACCACCCCACTACCATCCCCAGACTAATGGTCTTGTTGAGATGTTAAACTCTACACTCAAGACCATGCTATGGGCATTTGCAGATCAGTTCAAGAGGGAATGGGACAAATATTTGCCCCATCTATTGTTTTCTTACAGACAGGTGCCCCAGGAATCCACAGGTTTTTCACCCTTCAAGTTGCTGTATGAGCATAGGGTAACAGGACCTCTAGATTTGTTTTGAGATGAGTGGGTGGGTGAGTCTGAATTCCACAAGGAGTCTCTTGTGGCAAAAATGTCCTAAACTTCAGGATAAGGCTCAGGGTGCTCATGGGCTCAGGAGAACCTGGCAGAAGCCCAACAGCAGAAAAAGGTCTGCTATGACAGGAATGCTTGATCTAGACAGTATGCTGTGGGCAGCAGGTAATGGGTCTCATTTCTGTCAGACACAACAAGCTGCAGGCAGCCTGGGAGGAACCCTTCAAGGTGGTAAGGAAGGTCAGTAATGTTAACTACATAGTAGAACTGCTTGGCAGGAGGCAGGGGCATAAATTCTACCATGTTAACATGATGAAACATTACCATGATAAGGAGGCCCTTGTGTTGAGTATTTGCAGTGGATGGCAGGAGGAGTCTGAGGGGGATCTGGTGATTGATCTCCTCAGTGAGGTCAGACTGACACCTCAGCAGAAGGGGTAGCAATGTCCCATCAGCTATCCTCTACCCAGGTTCAAGAAATCTAAGCATTGTTACAGGAGTTTGGGGACAGGTTCACTGAGAAACCAGGGTGCACCCACCTGGTGCGGCACCATGTGAATACAGTACCGCAAAGGCTTATTAAGCAGGCCTCTTATAGGGTGCCTGAGATGGTCAAACAGACTCTGAGGGAGAAGATGCAGGAAATGTTGGAACTAGGGGTAATCCAGGAGCCCAACAGTCCCTGGTCTTCCCCAGTGGTGCTGGTACCAAATAAGGATGGCAGCACCAGGTTCTGTATGGACTACAGGAAATTAGTCACCCATAGTCAGAGGCTTACCCCATGCCTAGGACAGATGAAGCCCTAGAGCAGCTGGGTGGGGCTAAATGTCTTACCACTATTGATATTACCAAGGGTTACTGGCAGGTGCCCTTGACTCTCAGCAATGGAGAGAGGTCAGCCTTTGTTGACTCCTTTCGGGTTGTATGAGTTCATGAAGATGCCCTTTGGGATAAAAAATGCCCCCAGCAACGTTCCAGAGGCTGTTAGATCATATCCTAGCAGGAGCAGGAGGGTTTGCCCTTGCTTACCTGGATGATATTGCTATTTGCAGCCATTCCTGGCAAGAGCACCTTCAGCATGTCAGGAAGGTGCTGGGCAGACAACAGAA
>NC_056726.1:1853493578-1853556078 GCF_019279795.1 Protopterus annectens
CAAAAGCCTTGGCCAGGTTGAGGTAGGCTGTATCCTCTGCCTTACCCTCATCCACAGCCTTGGTGACTGCCTCGAAGAAGTCAACCAGGTTCAGCAGGCAGGATCTCCCCTGGACAAAGCCAAACTGTGTGGGGTCAAGAGTTTGGAGATTGCCTATATCTTTGTTAAGCAGGTCCATGATGATGCGCTCCATAGCTTTGCATACCAGACTCAGGCTAATGGGGTGATAGTCCCCAGGGTCTGTAGTTGCTCCCCCTTTATGGAGCAGGATGACTGTAGCAGTGCGTCATTCGTTAGGGACATAGCATGAGGTAAGGTCATGATTGAACAGGGCACACCGATGTGGTGCCATTTCATTTTGTAGCTCATGTAGGATGCAGCCAGGGATATTATCAGGCCCCATGGATGCAGTATTCTTGGCTTTGGACAATGCATCTTTTAACTAGGCAGCATAAATGGTGGGTGGCAGGCTTTCTTCTGGTATTGTGATAGGGCCTTTGGAGGGTGAGAGAAGTGTAAAGTTAGCACTGAATCTGTTGGCCAGTATGTTGGCTATATCTGTTGGCTCAGTATAGGAGGTGCCATTGTGCAATAACTCAGAGCAAATCTGGGTATTGCCTTTGAGGTTTTGGATATAGCTATAGAAGGCTTTGTGGTTGTTTTTGATATCAGCCGCAATTATGCCTTCATAGCTGGCTTTAGAGGATTTGATAAGGGATCTCAGCTTTTTGTTGAGACTGATGGAGGTTTTCCAGTCTTGTGACTTCATATTTTTCTGCAACAGTTTCTTCCTTCTGTTGTAGAGTTTGATGGCTGGGGACCACCAGATTGGATTCCTTTTTTTGGAGGAGAGCGTGTTAGTTCTATTTGGTATGGCAAGGTCCATGCATTTGTGTACATATTCGTACAGTGAATTGGTGTATGATTTGGCAGTCATGCAGCTATTTTCCATTGGCATGGGTGCTGAGGTTAGCCACCTCTGTTTTTAGGAGCCCAAAGTCGGCTTTAGAGAAGTTTTTCAGGGTGGTCACCTTGGAGGGGGGTGTAGGTAAGATGGAGATTTTCATGGCGATCAGTTTGTGGTCAGATTTAACCCATGTTGGTGATAACCAGGTCGAGGATGTTGCTTCCTTTAGTGGGGACAGAATGAGCTGGTCCAGAACACTGGAACTGATAAATTCCAGAAAGCATTGGGCCTATACATTTGGTACTCACCCAGTATGAGCGTATTTTGTTGAACCTTGATAGATTCCAGGGCGCTTAAGAAGTTGGAGTCAGAGCCTGTAGACATGTTTGGGGTTATGTAGCAGGCTATGACTTGTATCACCATCTTACCCAGTGTTAGTTGTACCTGAAGTTTCTCGGATGCATTATACTGGGCTACCAGTCTAGAGGTGTGCGTATCCTTTAAGAATATGGAGGCACCACCACCTTTGGAGCTTCCAGACATATTCTGGGGCCGAAAGGTATGGAGTGAGTTGTAGCCTGGGAGTGCAGGGGTGCTTTCTGCCTCTTTAAACCAGGTCTCTATTTCAACACAGATGTCAACATTCTCCATTTTGAGGAGAGCTTTGAGCAAGTGCATCTTGAGATTTAGACTTCTAGCACTGAGCAGCATGACCCTCAGATTGCATTTGTTTGTAGCTGTTACAATGGAATTTTGATCTTTGGAACACTGCCTAAAAAAAGGCACTATAGGGGTGGCAAGAACCTTAGCCACTACCCGGAATCCCAGGGGTGACAGATGCAGGCCATCTTTGGCAAAGCATCGAGGTCTGTCGATCATGTTGTCCCAGGCAGACAGATACTGGATCCCTTCAGAATGACACCAGAAACTTAGCCAATTGTGGAAGTCAATCATTTTCTGCTTGTACTGTGGAATCATTTTGGGTGACGATAGAATACTGGTCAGGGCTAGGGTCATAGCTGCCTGGGCCACATAATCCAAGAGTTCCATCACATCTCTTTTCATGTAGT
Organism: Protopterus annectens; assembly: GCF_019279795.1. Classification (NCBI taxonomy): domain Eukaryota; kingdom Metazoa; phylum Chordata; order Ceratodontiformes; family Protopteridae; genus Protopterus; species Protopterus annectens. The sequence goes on from NC_056726.1 coordinate 1,853,495,556, forward strand.
CCAGGGAGGTAGGTCTCAGGTCATTCACACCCACATGGACAATGACTGAGTCATATTTGTACTTGTGGAGTGACCTGAGTGCATGTGTTATGTGGCAGATCCAGGCATCTGACAAACAAGTGACTGTTACCTTCTCCTTGTTCAACCTAGTGAGTGGGACATCAGTGTGCCTCACAATTGAGTCTCCTATGATTAGTACATTGGGCAAAGTGTTTTGCCTATAGGGCTTAGGTTGAGGGGGCACACTGTGGTGGTGAGCTATGTGTTCTGGGGTTGCACTCAGTATTGGGTTTGGATTCAGTAATGTATAAAACCCATGTCTACATACCATGCTGCCTTTACCCTCAGTTCCAATACTTTTAGAATACAGTCACAATGACACTTAGAAAAAATGTTAGGGACGCTGCTACTATCATTAATCTATATGTGCAACAGGCTGCTGCTGCTGCCAGACCTCATCCTAGAAAGTGCAGAGTGTTTAAACAATGTTTAACTTAGCATGGGCTGCATGAGAGAGAGAAATGACAGAGTGCTATATGTTGGACAGGGATAACCTAGAGCAGATAGGCAACATCTGTCACTCTCACTTAAGGCCATGTTGAAATTACAGAGAATTCATCCAAGTGGAAACTAAGGTATGTATAGCAGTTTGTATACTAGCTACAGGCACATTTCAGAGACACAGAGAAAGCATACTGGTGATGTCACAGGCCTCACATTCAAGAATGGTGTTAGTGTCAGGGTGTTCTTGTAGCTCAGAGGTTAGTGCACTGGTATCGTAAACCAAGGGTCATGAGTTCAAATCTCATCAAGACCTCTGTTTGTGCTTTAGTACTGGCTGTTAGTGCAGAAGTTAATGTTGAAAGCTATAGTTTCTGTGGTACAGGATTTGATTCCCTCAGTCCCTATTTGGGGGAAGATTGACATGGCAATTAAGGTCTTAACCTCACAGGTACAGGTTTTGATTCTGATCTCTGGTTGTTATCAGTGCTTGTAATAGTCTGTAGACTGATAGCCTAGCATTTACCTATGAATCTATGAATATTACACCAATTTCTCAATACAATACTGCAACACGTAGGGGACCATATCTGGTTTCCACATACTCCACAGGAGAGAGCTACCACCACGCAACATTTCTATCCCATAGCCCATTTCCCCGAAGTTCTATTTTTAGTATCCTTTGTTGCCTAGGTTAGTCTCAAAAGGCTAGTAGCCTCTTTTCAGGTGAGACCAGTGGTGATATTTATACTACTAGAGGAACTCTGGCCAGGGCATCAGGGAACTTCCACTATACTTTTTGATAGGTGCCATGGGATCTTTTACATCCACCTGAACTACCATCAGCTCAAGCAGATAGGGTCTTGTTTTAATGTATCATCAGAAGGACAACACACTCAGGAGTGCAGCACCCTCCACACCCATGCTGCAATACAGTGTCAGCAGTCCATCTACCTGCTGCGGAAATAGATCCCACAGTCATCTGCACAAAATGTGTGTGAGCTACCTGTTGCACCACTAACACTGCATAAGTTCTGTGGGCCATAGACTGCACACACATAAAAATAAAAGGCCCAGCTAGTGAACAAGGAAAAAGGCACATTAATAGAAAAGGCTATTCCTCTATCAACTGTCAGGCAGTCTGTAATGCCCAAGGGAATATCTATAATGTGTGTACAGGTAACCCTGGCAGTTTCCATGACTCCCATACATGGTTCACTTGTGACCTTTATCTAAAGCAACTTTAGTGGAGGATGCAGGTTATGCCCTAGAACCTTGGGTCATGACACCCATGTGAAACCCACACAATCCCACTGAGCAAGGTTACAGTGATGCAGGGCTCAAATAGAAATATTATAGAGCATGTTATGGCTTGCTCAAGTCACATTTCTGATGTCTAAATACATCTGGAGGTGCCCTGCAATATGACCTAGCCACATCTGCCAAAATACTCACAATCTGTGCCATACTAAATAATATTATTGTTAGGGAGCAGTTGCCTCAAGGAGAGCAAGGCCATGGACCACATTTCCCAGCACCACTGGCTGGGCCAGCAGACACATATCAGGAGTCAGATGAAGAACCAGTAGCTGGATATGATCCTGGCAGACAGAGAAGTGCATATTATGCTATGGCCCTGGCTAAGAGGCAGAAAACAGTGCACATGATCCCTACCTAAGTGAAAGGTTAAGAAGCTAAGCACATACAAACAGTAACAGTAATGCATGCAAAAATATCAAGCTTTACTTACTCATGTACTAGCTGTGTTCTGTGAGCATTAGACAGAGTTAACCCAAGAACAGACAATATTCTCAGCAGCATTAGCCAAGTTAAGTGATGAACCTGTAAAGAAGAAATAAATGATTACCACATATGTGAGTACTGAACTTCCGGAAGATAAAACATTGCTCAACTATACAGGAATTTCAGCAGTAACTTATGAGTCATATATGCAATATAAACTATAAAAACATTTAAGCTATTGCAAGGCATATAACGGCTTTTACCTGCATATGTATACAACATGTGCATCAATCCAAAGCTTGCCCATGTCAACTAAACTCACAATGTTTAATTTCACCATCATCCACACAGGTTCATAATCAAGCATATTTATGCATCCCTAATAAATAGAAAATACAGCATAACTATGTAAGACACAAATGAGAATATGCTATCCAACAGAGGAAACTATGTATTGCCCAAAACACATATGCTTGGACTACTCACTACTGTGCATCAGACATAAAAGTCACCCAAGTGAGACACCTCAACAGTGACCAGGACAATCAGCATCATCTGCACAAATACTAAGCAAGGAGCACAACATATTAGCACCACTGAACTGGAGCGAATTAACACAAATAAGCAATTCAGTATAAAACCTTGACAAAATCAAAGATCTAACTAAGCAACCATTAGCTATCTACTCTGTGCATCAAACATAGGCAAACCTAAGTCACAAAGAAATGCACAAAGGGCAAGGCACAGTCATCATCACTTGCACGGGATGGGGGTTACAGGAGGGGAGGCCTGACACAAAAGAAGAGAGAGAGCCTGTGTGTGTGTGTGTGTGTGTGTGTGTGTGTGTGTGTGTGTGTGTGTGTGTGTGAAATCAGGTTAACAGCAAGTATGTATTATCAGGATTAGTGCCACTAAATGTAAAGAAATCAAACATTAAAAATTTATATAATTGTGTATTTCATCGTGTGTGTGTGTGTGTGTGTGTGTGTGTGTGTGTGTGTGTGTGTGTGTGTGTGTGTGTGTGTGTGTGTGTGTGGTGGCATGGGCAAAATGAAGTGTACTGTGTGTGGGTCTGCAGGATCACAGCCAATGCATTTGTGACAGCACTATGCCCTGACAGGTGTGTGTCATGTATGCTAGAGATTCATTTCACCTCTGTCTTCCCTGACCATCTGAACTATCCATGCCAGGAGCTGCACATCTATTTCCATGACCCTGGCTAGATGTTGGGATGCTACCTGAATGTGAACAATGTCTGGTGGATAAGCTCTCATCCGGACTACCTCCACAACCATGGCCATGTGATGTATCATGTCTATGTAAGAACAACTCAATCGCTGACAGAGCAGTGGAAGTAGTACCACTATGAGAGCGGGAACTGACACAGCCACATCGGCTAACATCTGACAGTGTAGCAACTTTTCAGCCAAGTTGATGCTAACCTCCTTAGCAGATGTTCCATAACAGACACTGCTAATTCCAGTGTGTCATTCATCCAGTGCAAAGACTCATACACACAGTTCAGGCACTCTTACGTGTCAGAATTCACAACATGCAGTACTCTGACTATCTTTTCCAAGACCCTGGTGGAACTAGCCTCTGCCTCCATGATGGCACATGCATTGGGTAGCACTTACTGACACACCAATATCAGGGGAGGGAGGAAAGCATGCTTACACTGACCACCTGTACTGATACCCCTGAGTGGTACATCACCCTCATGATGGCTAGGGATTTGACTCTGCCAGCTCTGTAACTAAGGTATACACACTACCCTGAGCAACTGTATCACCCTCAACCTGTGCTATCTCAGATAGCTCTGTGGCATGGCTACGCGTAGGTATACTGACTGACTACACTCTGGGGAGGGGATGTAAGAGCCTGTTCATCACCATCATCATCATTAAAGGCTCCCAATACTCTGACATCAGATGGTAGAAACTCCACAGTTCTCGTCACAGGTTAACCTGTGATAATAGCAATAAAACACAACAAAAGAAGAAATGCAAGAAGAAATTGCCAAACAAATGCTATGTAAACCTGAGTAAAGCAATGATAAATGCAAGTGCAAGTAAAAAATTAATTAAAGTAGATTTAAATATCAATATAAAAATGAAAGTAAGCAAACGTTATGCCCATACCATAGGCAGGTGGTCATGGAACCTCAATAGCACCTGCGCCCAGTAAAACAAAATGAAGATTAACAGGAGTGTGATACATATTAAACAGAAGATGACACATGAAGCACAGCTATTTATAACTCCAAAAATCAGTTTTATTAAAAATAATAAAACTGTACACACCGGGAGCATCAGTAGTAGATACCCTTTGGTTGTCTTCCACTTCTGCCCCCACATCCATCACAACACTGTGCTACTCCTCTGAAATGTCTGGGTCCCTTATAGTTGACAGGAATTCATCCACCTCAGTGAGTGATGGCTTGGTAGCAGCAGAATCTTTCTGTTCCAGTGTAATAGCCCTGGCTCTGTTTCTGGCCTTTTATCCTTGTAGTAATGGCCATGGCCACCCACAGCATTCACATCATCAGCCACATGCTGCCAGACACAGTCACAGAAAGGCCTGACAGCTAACATTTTAGATGGCATTTTGGATTAAATGCTGTTTATACACTTATGAACATATTTTCAAAAAGATGCATTAGCGATGTTGACAGACGGCTTGCTCTATAACCTCACTCTCAACATAAAAAAATGCAGGTTTACATTGCCCAGATTGTTTAGGTGCCATATCCCTCTACTGAAGTAAAAATAAATATCTATCAGACAAATCAACAGGAACTGTGTGCTTACAAGATGACCCATACTGAGCAAAAAACAAATATTCATTATGTAGTCATCATTGTTAAAAACATGTAAATAATGAATATATATGAATAGAAACATTTAACATATAACTATAAAGTCCCCCAACCCCCCACCAGCAATAACAGAAATGAGTAAGGGGAAATAAATTTGGTTATGTCCAGAATATATAATAACATCAGTAATATAAATAAAGTGTATGAAATGACAATTTTAAACTAAAACAATCTTCTAAAGTTAGACATCTTTTAACAGTCTGAAGGACATTTGGCAGAACTCAACATGTGTATGCAATACAAGTTGATAATCATGGCAAAGTATAGACAGCACTTAGGTATACAATAAAAAACAAGATCTCCTACAAATAACCCCTCCCTCCCAGCAACCACAAATGGCAAGAATACAGTGCTTCTATAAGAGTTGGTTGTGTCTGGCATATACGACAACCTTACCATAGATAATTTTTAGAAATCTCACTTTAACATTGCAAATTTAAGTTAAAACGTGTTTGCACCCTCAGAGAAATGCTTCTATAAACCCATGTAATATACAGTATGGTAAAGATCATTGCTATAGCAAGTGTTATACCTTCATTATAAACACAGCTATGCAAAGTGCAGATATCACTTAATTTGCTAGGAAAACATACTAAATCATAACTGTAAGTATTACTTGTAAAGAACATAACACACCATGATAGGAACTGTAATAAAGTTCTCCCAAAAGAATGAAATTGCACCAAGTTAATTCAGTCAAGCAGCAGTATCTGAGTTTTGAAGTACTTCAGAAATCCAAGCAGTCTTCCATACTGTAACAGATGTTTCTTAACCCCAGGTTGTCCTTAAATCATGTAGATTAACCCATCTGGACACTTTGAACATATAAATCGGGTGTTAACTCTATATCATTCCTGATCACTCAATCTGCTCATAGTGCTTGGCAGGTAAACATGGTATGAGGATGTTCATAATGCCATGCACTACAACACATAGTATTCAAAACTGTGGCTAGCTAATGGCTTGCAAGTGTTACTCATTAGCAGTAGTGCATGGCTAATCAAATCTTTAACAATTCTACTACATGGATGCACACATCAGAGTGTGTCAGGGAGAATAGGCATACAGAAAAGTTTGCTATTACACTGACTTAAGAGATAACCTTTATACACATTTAGAGAAAATGGTTAAGCGGTAACTGTGCCTCTGAGTAAAAAGTGTCTGTAAGTCATATCAAGTATATACAGTTTGAATATACAGACAGAAAACGTTCAAAATTATTGCTGATTATAATGCAATTATGTTACAAATGCATCAAAAGTGAGTAATGCTAACATCTTGCATTGCATACATGTTTGTACTGTGACATTCTTCAGTAGCAGAAATTGTACTAATATCCTATTCATCAAGATTTTTAAGTGTGAGAACATAGGTATATTTCTCCCTAAATGTAATCTGTTACAATTACAAAGCTGAGTATATGTACTCTACTTTCTCTAACTCATAAGGACATTGCTGATGTGGCAAACATTGTTAATCTTATCAGTGCTTTATCATAATACAATGGTTTCACAGTTCATTTCTAGACAGTGTGCTTTCAGTGTAAAATTAGGGATCCTTAATAGTCTCATTTTTGTAATATAAGACCACAGAGTTTTGATATCATCACAGTGACTATTTATTTTTATTTTTTGCTTTGTCCTTTGCCTGGCCCTTTGCAGTATGAGTTTGATGAGTGTTGGTGTTCACTATCACTGAATGATGAAGCAAAAACTCAAACAATTTAATTTGGCATGCTAGCAGTAGAGCAAATGAGACTGGTGGTACGCTTCTGTCAGCACTCTGAACAACACTGCAGAAAATACACTTGCTGTATGACTTTCACTGTGGCTCAATGTGTTAATGCAGTGCACTCTAAAGAGAAGCACAAATAATGCAGGGTTCAAATCCAGCTCTGGATATTTTGAAGTTAATATTCACAATTAAATAATTTGTTGTGTACTCGAACCTGAAGTACAATTGCAGTTTGCAATGATTGGGTTGTAGCAACAGAAGTGTGATTAATGGATGATAAGATAATTTTGATGTGTCACCTGCAATCGACTGTGTACTGATTATAGTGAGAGCACATTTTTACATGCATGATGTAATAAAAATGCCATAGTCTAAAGTCTGAGGAAGTAAAATCATCACAAATGAGTTGGGAAATATGGATTATTAATTAAAACACTTGTAAATTTGCTTAAATATTATTCATGTCAGTAAGACATTTCCTAGGGACTTCCAAGATGGCTGCAGACTGATCAATGGAATAACTTTAGCTCTCCCAATGTGAATATAGAAATTGAGAAAAAGGAGTGGCATTGACTTTTTTGTAACATTCAGTTACTGACTAGTAAATATACTGCCTGGATGCCAGCAGAAAAGAAATTTGGAAAACCTGAAAGTAAATCAACCTGAAAAAGTGAAGAGAAAACACTGTCAAAAAAGGATTCAGCAGCTGTTCAGCAAAAAGAAGTTCAATCTTCAGCTTTGGTTCAACAGATGGCCTCCAGTAATTTAGAGGGAAAAATGAATAAAATGTACTCAGATGGGATTAAAATAAACATTTAAGGAATGTATCAATTCAAACAAAAAAGGCTGGAGTATAGACGAAGCTTTAGATAGCTTTTCAGATGAACTGATAAAACTGCAAAATCTGAGGATGAAATGAAGAAAACTTTGGATGAATATGAGTTTTCTCAAGAAGAACTGTTAAAAAAGTAGAATTAGAAGGCAGAGCACTCAAAGAAAACTTGAAAGTTTCTGCTGTACCAGAGAAACTGTAAGGAGCAAAGTGCATTAACTTTATGAAAGCACAAATAAGCAACTGGAATGGTGTTTCTCAGCAGAATTTGTTAATTGAAAGGGCACATCAAATTTATGCTCCAAACTCTCCTATGAGAAAGCAGCCAAGACCTATGTTAGTAAAGATGCAATCATACCATCAGAAAATGTTGATCCTGACAGAACTGTGACAGAAAGGAAAAATATTAAAAATTGGAGAGAGAAGAGTGTGTGTGGAGCATGATTATTCACTGTACACCAGGTAGAAGAGAAGCAAATTCATGTCAGCAATCAGGGAATGGCAACAGACAGGTGTGAGATTCAAGCTGCTGTACCTAGCTGTCTTTAAAGCATATTTTTTGGGGAGGTTCAAAGTCCTTTTTAGCACAGAAAAGGCTAAGGAGGAAATAAAAAAGTTTAGCCAACAAAAAGTGAGTCAGCAAGCAGAAGGGGACTCTGCTTCTCATTCAACTAATAGAGAGACTTTAGCACTGAAACCTTTTCCAATGTTTCAAAGGAATATGCTTGAGAGACAGAAAAAAAAAACACATGAGATGACTAGAAGGATCAGCAGTACCTTGGATGTGAACCAGAATCTAGTGTTGGGAGATGGAGTTGAATAGGAAGAAGACTAGCACCTCTTAAATTAGTGAATAAACAGGAGACTGTAAAGCATCTTAGCACATTTGTGAAATATAGCTTTACAAGAAAAACTGGATGAAAAACTCTGGACTTTGGTTGATTTTGTTAAACTTGTAGGTGGACTGTAAAGTATATACCACACTTTATGCCATTAATATTTAGAAGGACACTAAAATGGGTAAAACTAACTGTATGTAAAAAATTTTGTTTGTATTAGTATTTATAAAACATTTCATGATATAAATTGCATGTTGTGTAGTATCTAGTCAGGGGTATTTTAAATGTAAGGGAGTCTTTTCTGTGACTGTTGTGTGTGCTAAAGATAGTAAAGTAAACAAGTACTTTTTTGTTACAAGAAATATATTTTACAGTATAACAGGAGAAAAAAAATTGGACAAAAGCAAGTTTGATGTTCACATGCTGTGATCTTGGGCTGCTGAGGTATGGATGAGGTGTAAAGTGCACTGATTATATTATATGCAGAATTAGGATATTTTATCTTTTTATTTTACAAGGGTGAGTGTCTAGAGTAATACATTTGGATAAAGCTGTAAACAGATATTTTTGTAAGCACAAAGGCTTTAAAAATAAGACAAAATGATGAAAGCTATGAAAATGCTAAGCTTCTTACAACTGCAAACATATTAGCTTGTTTGTTTTCTACTAGCAAATGTTCAGTGGAGTTGAGATTCTGCAGCTGAGGACAGCCGTACATTCTTTTCTTTACAACAGAGTCATTGCTGACTACATTTTCATGGAGACAAGCTGTCTGCAGGTGTAAATAGTTAATCTTGGGAATTCTGAGTATTCTTGGTGAGAGAAATGCAAAATTTATAGGAACAATGGCAAGCAGTTCAGTGAAAAAAATAAGCCTGAAATTATAAGAAGTGAATACGGGGTAATAACCTCCACAGCAAATTTAATAATTTAATGCAGTTAGAACAGTGTATAATTTAGATTTATTTAAAGATAACCAGTGCACTTTTTGTTAAGGCTAAAAGGTAATGTTTCCTGAAACCATACAAGCTGTTTTTCACATCTGTGAGTGGAAGAAAGATAAGAAAAGAACAGACAGCAAGCAGTGTAAGTGGTAGCACAGGCTGTAGCATGTGCTTTGACATTGGTAACCTTAATTTTAGGTTAGATAATGCCTATATGTGCAGCTGTCAATTTGGGACAAATATTCCATTCTGGAGGGTTAAACTTTATGTACTTACATAGTTTTGTGTGTTTGTTTCAAGTTAATAGAGGATGAGGGTGTTTTGCATTTAGGTTATTTGTTTGTTTGTTTGTTTGTTTGTTTGAGGATTTTCATTAAAACAAAAGGCTTTGAAAATATGACATGGGTTCAAATGGAAATGAAAAGAAACAACTGTACAAAATATCAGCCTTCCAGATATTAGTATATGCATGTAACACAAAAGTTGGAAATACACATTAAAAAACTGTCATGTATAATATACAGGTATATATGATGGCGATGCTTCCTTATTATTCTGAAATGTAAATGGACTTATAGGTACAGATAAACAGGAAAGAATAATGAAATATATTTAAAAAAATGCAGAATACAAATAGCAATGCTGCAGGAGACACATTTGGAAAGAAATGAAAATGTGAATTTGGCAAAGATAGGATTTCAAAATGGATATTCAACAGAATACCAGGGACAGAGGAAAAGGGAAATAATTATACTAATTGCTAGAGGGGCTCCAACAGTGATAGAAGGGGGAAAAAGACAACAATGGTAGATTTGTGGTAGTAAGTGACTACTGGCAAAGGAAGAGGATTACAAGGGCATAAGCAAACTACGAATCCAAATTAGCTTCCTCAACTAAGGACAACCATAAGGTATTCTTTAGTTACATCCATAACCTAAAAGGAAAGGCCCAGATTTGTGTCAAACTGGTAGTTAATGATACCACATATACTGAGCCTGTGGACATAGCTAACCTGTTAGCTGACAGGTACTGTAAACTTCACTCCCTTGTTCCCACCACACGTACCACATGACATCCCTACTACCTGTCCTCTACCTTGTATCTCTAAAGAGCAGGTCATAAACACCCTCCATAATGCCAAAAACACAGCATCTATGGGACCTGATAGCATCCCAGACTGCTTCCTACATGGGCTTCAACAAGAGTTAGCAACACCAGTGGGTGCTCTTTTCAATCATAGTCTAAGCACCAGCTTCATTCCAGCTGAATGGAAAATGGACATTGTTATCCCCTTGCATAAAAGTGGTGCTTCTACTGACCCCTTATCTGCAAGGCCATGGATTGAATCATCATGGACCTTATCAACAAAGATATAGGCAATCTCCAAACACTTGACCCAACTCAGTTTAGATTTGTCAAAGGGAGAACTGGCCTGTTAAACCTGGTGGACTTCTTTGAGACAGTCACCAAGGCCCTTAATGAGGGGAAATCTGTGCATACAGCCTACCTAGACTTACCCAAGACTTTTGACACTATCCCTCACTCAGGCATCATTGACAAACTCACCCAGCTAGGTATCAACCCTTATAGCATTAGATGGGTCACTAACAAGCTCACTGACAGAACCCATATAGTCAAAATAGGGGAATCCACCTCCAACAGCAGACCTGTAACTAGTGGTGTTCTACAAGGATCAGACCTGGGACCTCTACTGTTTAGAATCGATTTCTTCAAAGTACAAGCAAAAACTAAAGGTCTGTGGTTGACAAAGTTTCCTGATGACTGCAAACTGGGAGCAGTCATAGACTCTCCAAACAATGTCAGCATCCTAGAAGATGGTCTTACACAAACAAATGACTGGTGCCAGAGTCATGTCCCTAAACTCAATGCAAAAAAATGTATTATCATCCCTTTCAGAAAGAGTGATGTTCCTGCAAACTACCACATCAATAGCAAGGGTCTATATTACATTGTCAAACTTCAAAAAGTTAGAACGATGTAATATCAAACTTAAATGTCCGTAATCTGAAAATAGCGAAGCCATGGCACATATATTTTTTTCCCAGGGAAAAATAATCGGTGGGCCATTTTCCGGACTTTGCTGTTTCCTCCACTGTGGTGTGATCCCAGAGTTGGTATATTTAAGTAGGGGGGTGGGGGGGCACAGCCCCCCACTTTAGATTGTTTTAGGTTGGACGGGGGTTTTTTTTGTTAGGGAATAGGGATTTTTTTTTCCCTGGAAAAAAAATCACTGTTCTTTCTGTTCGCTATTTTAATGTTTCGGACGTTTAAGTTTGATATTACATCATTCAAACTTTTTGAAGTTCGATGATGTAATATAGACCCAATAGCAACACGCTAAGTACGCACTCAGTGGTGAAGGGCCTGGGCACACAGGTTTACAGTAACCTTACCTTTGATCACTGTAACACCCCTCCACCGGCTCAGTAATCAAGGAGCCTCAATCCTCACAGCTGGCAACAGTGGGGGACGTACACACTAGGAGGATAACAAGTACACACACACAGTAAAGTGGAATTTCCCTTAAGAGCACACAGAGACCACAGTCAGTCTGGGGCTGGTTTCTCCCTCTTTCTCCAGATCCCCAGTATGACTCCCCACTGGCACAGCTATGGAGTTGTGATCTCAGCTGAGTGGCCAAGCCAAGACCTCCAGCACCCACTCTGTCCAACCAGTGCTTCGTGTCTCTGCCCAAGAAGCTAACACACACACACTTTGAGATTTGATTTATACACAAACATAGACACACACACACACACACACACACACACACACACACACACACACACACACACACACACACACACACACCTGGGAAAGGCTGGCACAGGTTTACTAGCTATGCCCCCCTTTGCCCAGACTATAAGGTAGTTATTACTGCCACCAACCACTCCTTATCAGTTACTTTAAGGCCCTTAGCAATGGGTGTCCAATTTTACTGTGTAATGTTACTATTAATCCAAATGGTAGTTTGACCAAGAGCAAGGCTATTAAGAGTGGCCCACAGTGTCACCGTATAAATATGCAAGCACTCGCAGAACTTAAATATGTCTCACAAATATCACCCACAATGAAAGGTTTAAATATAATTAATAATAAATAATAAAAGAACAAGAAAGTAAGGTGGCCATGGTGGTGCAGGGGTTAGAATTGCCGCCTCACAGCAAGAGGTTCTCTTGTTCAGTTCTCGGTGGGGGTACCTTCTGTGTGGAGGCTGCATGTTCTCCCTGCAGTCACATGGGTTTCCCCAGTGTGCTCCAGTTTCCTCCCACATCCCAAAGACATGCTGTGGTGGATTGGACACTCTAAATTGGCCCTACGTGTGAGTGTGTGCTTGTGTGCGCCTTCTGTGGAAGGTTGGGACCTGGCTAACAACTTGACACCATAAAATTCCACTACCAATCACTGCAGACTGTTATTTCACTGTGGTGACCCCTAACTGGAAAAACCTGAAAGAAGAAGAAGGAGAAGAAAAAAAGAACAAGAAAGTACTCAGTAAATAATCACAGTTACATCAGAGTTTAAAATCACAGGAAATATTTAAAACAACATTGCAGGACAGCCTCAAATAAATAGAGAAAAACATCTAAATTAAGCTTAGCTATATTCCTGACTATATCTAAAAGAATTCACAACAAAATAAACTTGAAACTGCCAATGGTGCTGTAAATAAAACAACCAAAGTAACTGCAAACTCCTAGAAGCACCACCACAGTTTTAATATATATATATATTTATATATTTAAACAACAATCACTTTAATAGTAAAATATATTAAAACAAAGCTTAGCAGGCTTTTCAGCAAACACGGAGCCTATATAAACAATAAGCCCTTTCGGCAAATAGCTTTCATCAGATCATAACTTCCTCAGGCTCTCTTTTGTGAATTAAACTAAAATGAACCAATGGAAAACCTCTTTTGTGAAAATGCATATTGATTAGCCAATCATAATCCTGCCAATCATATGACAGGAAAAATAACACGCCTTCATTATTTAACCAATGGTTAGTTTTCTATTCTTGAGTAAAGATTTCAGCGGAACCATGGTATTCAGCCCCGCTTAATGATCAGCCCTTAAATTTGTTATCCAACTTATCTCACAGGTTTCTGTTTGTTTTTTAATGCCCCCTTCTCTATTATTAATGAAAATGCATTCAATAACTCTAAAAACAAAAGTATGTGTGGGGTTTACAGAGACATGACCAGCAAGTTCATTTTTTGGTCTCTGTGGTGAATATCCCTTAGGTGGCATAAAATCCTGTCCTTCAATCTTTGGTCAGTCTTTCCTACATAGAACACAGGACAATTGTGGCAGGAGGCTAAATAAACTAGGTGTTGGCTATTACAAGTGGCATAGCCTTTGAACGAGTATGATTGGCTGATCAAGGGACATTTTCACAAAAGAGGTTATCCATTGGTTAAGTTTAGTTTAATTCACAAAAGACAGCCTTAGGAAGTTACGATCTGATGAAGGCTATTTGCCAAAAGTGCTTATCGTGTATATAGGCTCCATGTTTGCAGCAAAGCCTGCTAAGCTTTGTTTTAATATAGTTTACTATTAAAGTGATTTTTGTTTTAATATATATATTTTAAAACTGTGGTGGTACTTCTAGGAGTTTGCAGTTACTATATCTAAAATAATTATACTGTACCCTAGTACACTTACTTATAGACCAAGCAGGCAGATGTAGTGAGTGGATGTTCTTGTCAGGTCAAAGACAAAATACAAAATGGTCTGTCTCTTTCAGAGCTCTTAAATTAATATCTCATATATAACTGCTGGGCTAGCTTACAGGATGACATCAATTCTTGTTATCTGACTTTAGTTTCCAAGCTAAACCCCCATTGCTAGAAAGTGCCATCCTTTAGCATCTACCTGTGAAAAATACACAGCCCTCAGATCTTTGCAGTTGCTAGAAGATATAAAATGATCAAACACTTACAAGACAATGCAGAAGGCTCCCTAGTTTTAGACATCCTGTCTCCTTGTTGCATTGAAACCATCTTTTATGGCGCAGTTATAAAATAATTTAATTTCAACTATTTTTCTGAAGTTTTGCAAGTTAACCTTCTATGTTCCAGTTTCCACTGTTAAAATATATACATTTATACAGTTACAATAGTGTATATACATTTCTGTTCTTTTCCAGAAGGGTACACTGTGTCTACAGCTTTAAGCTCAGTACTTCACAAACCCTTTCAACATACACTTCTGTACCAGAAGTTTGATATACAGACAACATACAGTTCTAATACATTTGTAACACAAGCATACAAATCATGTTGATATTCACAAATGACATATGATTATTTACAAAATTCCAGCTAGCTGTGCTGGCAGTACCTCCCTTTTTCACAATCACCATGTCTCCACAGTGGAAAGAAGAACATTCTATATTGCTCATGTCATAAGTAAAGGCATTGCCTCCAGAAAAAAAAAGAAGTTTTAACCTCTCTGTACTCTTCCCTCATCAGGTCAATAATTGAGTACAACACCAGTTTTGGTATATACCTTTCCAAGCACCTGCAGCAACTGGAGAGACTGCAAAGGTTCCTCACAAGGAAAATTCAGGGTCTTCAGCATCTGTCCTATGTGGATCATCTGAAATTACTGTCACTTTATTCTGTTTCATACAGACTACTCAGAGGCGATCTCTGCCCGGCATATAAGGCAATCTCTGACCCTGATTTATTGGAAACACTACATAGTCACAAATCAAATGGTACATGGGTTACTCACTTTAAAGACCTTAACCTGGTACGTGACATTAATAAAACCTGATGGAAGGAATGATTTGTCTCCCAGAGGTTACCACACATTTGGAACAGACTCCCACTTCATGTCAAACAGAGCACCTCATTGGCCCTCTTCAAATGCAATCTGGATGATTGGATGGGAAACCGTAAATTCACCCTGGGGGTTCCACCTGTGTCCCTCTTGGACAGGGGCAATAGGTGCTGATCATGGAAATAAGGGTAGAACTTGGCTAGGCTTGTAAGGGTCCAAGGACTATTAGCATAGTAATGTCCTATGATCCTATGCATTTATGTTCCACAGATAAATGGTATTATGGAGCTTAAGAACATTTTCTGAGAAATAATCAGCTTTCAGCAGGGAATATTATTTATAGGTGAGGACTGGAATTTGATTTATAATTGTAAGGATGTATCAAGGGGACCTACAAGGGACAATATAATAAAAGATGGTAGATTTCTGAAGAAGTCTATGAAAATGGTTGGTAAGGAAGATGTGAATTCAGTAGTAGGACCTCAATAAGAATTTACATATTATTCCCCAAGTTACAATATCTGGGCTAGACTTTATAGAAATTATATTTCACAGGAACATGTCCATTTAATCAAAGGCTTCAGCACACATCAAATAAGTATTCTTGATTATGCACCAATAAAAAATAAGATAAAAATGCAGGACAATGAAGTAAAATACAACACTGGTACCTTCCCACCCACCTGTCAAAAAGAGAGCAGTTGAAGGAATGGGTAGTGGAAAGTATTCAAGAGTTATTAGGGAAGATAGAAATATCTTCAGAAGTTATAGCTAGTGATTAAGATAAAATGGAAATGAGTTTTTAAAAGGGTTGAAATAAAAGAGAAAGAGATATGGTTAAGAAGTAATAGAAACTACTTAGGGGGCTGACAATGGTTAATGTACTGCAGAATAAGGAGAATCTCATAGAAGAAGAGGAAGAGCAAAGGCAGACTGCAAAAGAGAAAATAATGAAATATCTGGGTAACATACCCTAAGAAGATTTCAAATAATATTTCCACAGAAAGATAGCAAATGTTGGTGGTGTGATGGAGAAGAAAGAGGTAACTGGAAACATATGGTTTGGGATTGTAAAGAGATGACAGATTTTAAAAATTCCCTACAATACTCTACCAGAAATATTTGGTGAGCAAATGGCTGTAAGTAAGGAAATTATTATTTTGAGTTGGGATATAGGATCTGAATTGCCTAACTCTAGTAAGGTCTTATTAAATGTAATCCTGTTGGCTGCCAAAAAGGAATTATTAGGAAAAAGGAAATCAAAGTCTACACCAACTGTATCTGAGGTATTGAATATTATAAAAGAGATGAAATAACTGGAACAGGGATCTTTAGAAAAGGGAAGGAGCAAATTTCGTAGAAGTAAATGGAAACTGTGGTAATAATACATGCATAATAATGTTCATGAGGTGGGGGAGTGAGGTTTAAGGGAAGGCAGGAATTCAGCACTTTTTGTAATGTTGGCCTAATGATAGTAGCAAAGAAAATATATGTGATGTACATTGTATTTAAATGGAAAAATGGTAAAATGGTTTGTTTTCATTTCTGTTAATGTATGTTTGCCTGTATCATAAGTGATATTTTAATAAAGGCGTTTAAAAAAAAACAATTTGGTATGCTGTCAATAGAACAAATGAGAGGGGCATCTTTGCATTTTAGTCAGTACTCTAAACAGTCCTGCATGTAGAAAATACAATTGTTGTGTAACTTTCTCTGTGGTTACAAGTGTTAATGCAGCACGGTCTGAGTAACAGCAAAAGTAATGGGTTTGATTCTAGTTTACAAATTGTTTTACTGAGGGGATCAGAATAAATTGTTAGTGACTTTTCATTAGTAATTGAACATGAAGTACACATGTCACAATGGTGATAGAAACTTGTTACATAACTCTCTGTAATGAATGCTAAATAAGTTAACTATATTCTGTGTGAAGTATGTTAAGCATAATACCATAATGAATTTAAAGTACACTTACACATTTATAATGTTACAAATATTTATTGTGATAAAGTATGACTCATTACAATTAGCACCATTAGGTGTGTATGACAGTATGTCATGTAAAGTATGTAAGGTCCTTCCTCGTCATGTGTTACTAGAGGGCATGGCCAGAGGTGCTAAGATAACTCATACTGCATCATTAAAAAGCAGTTGATGAAGTCACTGTAGAATATGTGTATACTGAGCAGTACATATGGTCAAGTCTCACTGCTATGTTTCACAGTGAAAGTGCACTTTGAAGGAATCGTACCCAAATTCAACCCCATGGCATTAGTGGACCTTCTATTATAGAAATGCAGTTGTCAAGGCTATCCATCATTGCACATAGACTGGTACATGCACGATCTGAATTGGGCACCAATTCTCTGCCATGTTTACTGATATCCTTGAGAAGACATGGTAGGTAATGGTAAAGTTGGTGCTCCATTTAAAACCCAAAGATAGTGTAAAGAGGTGTCCTGGATCTTTGCTGCATTCTTCATAAAGTGCTACAGCCATAGGCTTCTGCTGGAGCACTATACCAGTTCTCAGTACAAAGCTGAGGCTTGTAATAGCTTGGCCAAGGCTGTCACCTGTGCAAATGGCAACTCACACACTGGTAAACAATGTTGTCACCATTATAGTGATAAGGAAAGACAAAAAAGCAGGACCTCCTCAGCTAATGGGAGGCAGAACAATACAATGACTTCCCAATACATAACAATATTTCATTAATCGTTTTCTGTTTCCTGTTCTCTACAGCTTCTGAAGAGATTGAATGAAAGTGGGAAGTGTATCAGGAAAGAATGGCATGCCTCAGAGAGCCATAGAGCAAATATGGCTCAAATGTGAATGCTAGCAAAATCATAAGCCATCCAAAATACAATTCATTTTACCACATTTCAGGGCATTACTCCAGATGAGCTTGAGGCACACATGACTGACTAGGCATAATATATATATATATATATATATATATATATGTATTTATATATATATATATATATATATATATATATATATATATATATATATATGTATATATATATATATATATATATATATATATATATATATATATATATACATTATAAGTTATATGTTTACTATCATTTGTCCAATCGCACCTTGTGCGAGTTATTGGCTGAGCAAACCAAATGAGCAAGAAAAACAAAAAACACAAATGTTGAACGCAGAAATGGAGCATGTTGAATTCCACATATTTCGAACATTCTCCACACTTCTGCAAGTTGCACTACTCTATTACACACGCCCCACACACCCCCTGCTACTTTATATATATATATATATATATATATATATATATATATATATATATATATATATATACAAAGTCTGAGATTGTACTATAGTGAGGGAAAGGGTACATTTCCTGATCCCCACTATAATGCAATCTGCATTAAAATGTTGAAATTCATAACAGCGAATGCTATAGTGCATGCACTGTTGTGCATTTCAACATTTTTTTTGTTTGTTCGGACTTACGTAAATCGAATGAAGTCTGATTGCTCTTTTGATAGTAAACATATATATATATATATATATATCAAGCATACATGCCTGCTCCAATAGCTTTTGATCATTGCATTAGGCAGTAGGTTCATAGGTTCATACTAGGCTATCTGCCCTAGGGCATTTACAAGCCTAGCCAGAGTGTGTTTGGCTTTTGCCACCCATTTTAAAATGAATTTTGCTATGCCCTTTTTCGAGGTTAGTATACTGTGCATCTGTCTAACAGTGACACAGAAGTGAAACCCGGAGTAAATCTATGATCTCCCATCCACTCATCAAGATTCCTCTTGAAGAGAGTCAATGAGGGACTCTGCCTAACCTGGACTGGGATTTTATTCCAGAGTGAAGGGAGCCTCTGGGTTATGAATCTGTCCCTCCAGCATGTCCTATTTATTTCAGTGCTGAAGTTCAAGTCTCTCGAGCGCGTAGCTCGATGGGATTTGGATTTTCTGAGGTGCAGCATGTCCATTAATTCCGGCAATGTGCAACTGAGCTGTGTATGAGTTCAGTTCTAAGTAGCAATTAGCTTTTTTTTTGCAAACATTAAGTACTATTCAAATTTCAGTCTTTGTAAATGGATTTCTTTAACTGAAATGCAACTATTATATGATCATGGGATCATAGGAAGTTACTAGGCTATTGGCCCAAGAAGCCCTTACAAGTCTAGCCAAGAATTTAGCCCATGTTTCAACAAGCCAGCACCCCATGCCACTGTCAAGCAGGGACACAGGTGGAATCCCAGGGGTGTATTTTCTGTTCTCCATCCAATTATCCAAGTCGCACTTAAAAAGATTTAATGAGGTACTCTGCTTTACATGGAGAGGGAGTCTATTCCACAAAAGGGGGAGTCTCTAGGACACAAATCTGTCCCTCCAACAAGTCCTATTGATGTCACAGACCAGGTTGAGGTCACGTGTGTGGGTTACTTGAGTGGAGCTTGACTTGCGGATATGCAGCAATCCCATCAGGGTGGGGTCTGAGATTGATTTGTACGCCAGAAAGAGGTCACTTCTGAGGAGTCTGTAGGAGACTGAGTAGAGGGACAGGGCTTTTAGCCTATCTGTGTAGGGTAGATGTTTGAAGCCCTATGATTTGAATAGTGGTCTTGCCAATTGTTAACTGCACCTGGAGTATTTCCTGTGCATCATACTGTTTGACCAGCCTAGAGGTGTTTATGTATTTTATATATATTGCAACTCTACCTCCTTTTGTTTTGCTGCTCATGGTTTGGGGTCTGAATGAATAATAGGATGAGTAACCTGGTATGGCTTGGGTGCTCTCCGCAACTTTGAACCAGGTTTCTGTGACTGCACAAATGTCAGCTTCTTCCAGGGTTAAGAATGCTTGCAATGAGTGCAGTATCATGTTTAGACTCCTAACGTTTAGCAGCATAACCTTTAATTTACATTTTGATGACATTTTCATGTTGGTAGTTTTGACATCATGGCATTGCCTAAAAATGGCACTATGGGGGAGGCAAGAGCCTTTGCCAGGAGCCTGAAGCCCAAGGGAGACAGATGCAGGTCAACTCTGGAAAAGCATCAGGCTTGTCAATCATGTCATCTCAGGCTGTCAGGTACTTGATCCCCTTGGAATGATACTAAAAACTAAGCCAATTGTTAATGTCAGTCATTTTTTGTTTGTATTGAGGCATCATTTTGGGTGACGGTAGAATTCTGCTTAAGGCTAAGAACATAACTGTCTGGGACACATACTCAGTGAGCTCGATCATGTCTCTCTTCATATAGTTCAGGGAGATACATCTCAAGTCATTCACTCCAACATGGACTATGACAGAGTCATAACAGTAGCTGTTGAAACACTTGAGTGCATGGTGATACGGTGGATTCTGACACCCGACAAACATCTAACCGTGACTTTCTCTTTATCCAGCCTAGTGAGGGGCACATCTGTGTGTCTCACAATGGAGTCTCCAATGACTAATATGTTGAGTTTGTTTAGGTCTTATTGGCTTTGAGACACAGGTGTGTGGACTATGTGTGGTGTGGTGGTCAGTGGAGTTTGCATATGTTTATGCCTCAGAGGTCTCTTTTGTTTGGGTATGCTTTTGATGAAGGCCTACGCATATGAGGGAGTGTGTTGTGTAGGTGTGGGTGGTGCTTGAGGTGTGGTGTTTGTGTTGCCAACCTTCTCAGTGCCAGATATACTGGTCTGTGGGGGAGGGAGCAATGACACTAGTTGCTTGATGTAATTGCATCTCTCACAAATTGTGTTCCTAGGTGGTGATAGTAGTAGTAGAGGGTTGTCTGTGTAGATGAGGCAGTTGCTACACTGTCTCAGGATGCCCATATCGACCAGACTGGCAGGAGAAAATGTAGGAAATTGCCCATCCATATTTGTCAGAAACTGAAAGAGCTAAGAAGGTAAAGGATGGAAGGCCTAAGAGTAGTACTACTAGATGATAACACAAGTGCTACTAAGGGAAAGCTTGTAGCTGGAATACCTCAAAAAGGATTTAAAACTGTGCAGCTGAAGATCTGGATGCCACAAACCTGTCTCCAGACTATGCTACTCAATTTTAAGGTTAAGAACTCAGTAAGAAAAAACTCACAATGAAGCACAGATTAATCACTTATAGTCAAAGGAATAGAACTCACAGTATGAAAAAATACAGTTAAACAGCAACTAAATGCAGTAAAATACAGTTAAACAGTAATGAATTGCAGCAGATAGCAATGAAACATAGTTAACCAGTAAATTGCTTTGAAACAGTAGCTCACAATCGCAACAGTAACAGAGAGCACAAATAAAGCAGTGATTCAGTAGAATACTGTCATCAATTTAGTGAGGATACCAACAATCAGTAATAAATACAGCAAACATAAATGAAGTAGAAAGAGGTGCAATTTTTTTTTTTTTTTTTAGTAGAAAGTGAAGAGACAGAAGATAATACGATAATTCAAGGTTCAGAAGCTAAATGAAGTCATACCCTTCGGGAAAAACAAGGTTACCCCTAGCTACCAAATAGGTGGCAATCCACTGAGCACAGAAGAAGTTATCAGGGACCTGGGGACCCAGGTTGATAGTAGTCTGTCATTCGACACCCATGTAGCTAAAGTAGTTAGGAAGACCTTCTACATTGCCCACCTTATCATGAAGGGATTCTCATCTAGATCAAGGGAGGTCATAGTCTCCCTATACTCATCACTCATCAGACCAATGATTGAGTACAATGCCCCATTCGGAATGTATCTGACCCGACACTTGCAGCAGCTGGAGAGGCCACAAAAGTTCCTCACCAAAAGGATAAAGGGTCTCAAACATCTGTCCTATGCTGCCCGACTGAAAGAACTCCAGCTCTATTCAGTCGCCACCGCTTGCTCAGAGGTGACCTTTGCCTAACATACAAGGCCATGTCAAACCCAGATTTGATGAATATGCTTCACCTCAAAAAATCTAGATCCGTCAGAGCCACAAGGGCGGGAGACTTAAACCTCGACACGGCTATTAATAGGACGTGCTGGAGGGATAGATTCATCACCCAAAGACTCCCTATGCTGTGGAACAAAATCCCGGTATATGTGAGGCAGAGCACCTCACTGGCCTTGTTCAAGAGAAATCTTGACCAATGGATGGGAGATCGCAGATATACCCCAGGGATTACCTCAGTGTCACTGCTCGACAGAGGCACAGCAAAATAATGGGTATAGTTCCCCATACTAAAGGGGTGGCGTAAGCCACAAAACTATGGGCTAGGCTTGTAAATGCCCTCGGGCAGATAGCCTAGTATGAACCTATAAAGAGGTGGGCCTTTAAGTTCTCACTAGAAACACTAGAATGAGCTGATGTAATGTGACTGGGGGGAGTGGCCAGTATCAACTTTATACTGGAGGTGGGCAACTCAAAGCCACGGAGATTTAAGATCACCACAGCACCTGGGCAGGAGGGTGGGACAAAAAACAGTTGCACAGATTACATGGATATACAGTAAAACAGAAGTGCAGAGAACAGTTGAAAATAAGTACTTATCTTTTTCCAGTATCACAGCAGAGCAAATGGCACAACATCTATCTCACTGCAGCTTTGAACAGCTTGAGCAAATAAGTACAGCTAGTTTAAAACAGTGGCTATTAAAGGCAGAGAAACAAAAACCAGCCCAATTATCCACTCAGCAATTATATATACAATAACCACCAAACTGTCACTTATTGTGTATAATAACAATGAGAATGATGTGTTTAAGGCACATCTATGACTTTGCATTCAGATCTGGATGTGCCAAATGTTACCGTATGCATACATCAATTTGGCTATATTTTGAAACATTAAAATGACATGGAATCTATTGCATTTTATGTTTTCTCTTCACCCAACCTATCCCTCTTTTTTTTCGTTTTAATATTTTTTTTATAAATTTGTAACATAATTCCTACTGCAACATAAATGACCAATCACCACAGGCAGCGAGAATGACCACAGGGGATCAGACCACCGTACCTCCACAGGTGTCTGTGGTGGGACCATCACAAGCAGTGCAGACACTCAGCATATTTGGATTTCAGGCTGCCAGCATTGCCTCCCAAACTCCTGCCAAGCTGCTCCAATTACATCAAGTAACTCTGACCCAGGGGCTGGTGCAGTGGTACCCACTGGAAGTATTGCTAGTGGAAGTGGTAATTCCATCACCCATCTAGACCTTCAGGGCTAGTGCAGGACATTATAGAGAAGAGCTTCAGTGCCTGAAATTGCAAAATTAAGAAAGTCCTGTATCAAATAGCCAAGTCAGTGCCCCATCTAGCACTACCAAGGTACCTGCAACAGGAGACAGTGATGACAGTTCTGATGGTGAGGATTAGATTCTCATTGTGCTGATGCTGGTCTCAGTTGCACTTACAGTGTCCCCTACCTATCCTAAATCATGGTATCCTCCAACCTTTTGCATTCATCACCATCCTTGTCCATCTTGTATGTCCTGCATGTCTGTACCTGCTACCTAACCTACCCTACCTACCTAAGCCTCTTATTCTTAATCACATCCCCAACATTTTTCTCTCTACAAAGAAAAACAAAGATGACACCTTTCCCAAAAAATAAAAAATACTAACTATACATGGATATGCCAGAAATCTATACTTCGCCTATATGTGTGCCTGACAAACTTGATTAGGTCCATTTGGCATAAAGTATTACACACACACACACGCACACACACACACACACACACACACACACACACACACACACACACACACACACACACACACACACACACGCACACACATACACACACACACAGACTTTTCTTTTGTGCCAGACTTCTCCTCCTGTAACCCCCCATCCTGTACAAGTGATGATGACTGCCCTGCCTTTGCACATTTCTTTGCGACTTAGGGTTGCCTATGTCTGATGCACAGAGTAGATAGCTAATGCTTGCTTAGCCAGATCCTTGCTTTTGACAAAGCTATGTACTGAATTGCATATTTGTGTTAATCACTTCAAGTTCAATGGTTCTAATATGTTGAGCTCCTTGCTTAGAATTTGTGCAGATGATACTGAGATTGTTCTTGTCACTGTATG
Organism: Protopterus annectens; assembly: GCF_019279795.1. NCBI lineage: Eukaryota > Metazoa > Chordata > Ceratodontiformes > Protopteridae > Protopterus > Protopterus annectens. The sequence continues at coordinate 1,853,519,888 of NC_056726.1, forward strand.
GGTGTCTAACTTGGGCAACTTTAATGCCTGATGCATAGGTGTGAGTAGGTCTAGCATATGTGTTTTAAGCAATACATTGTTAGTTTCCTCTGTTGGCTGGCATATTCTCATTTGTGTCTTACTTAGTCATACTGTATTTTCTATTTATTAGGAATGCATAAATATGCTTGAGCATGAACCTATGTGGATGATGGTGAAATTTAACTAAACATTGTGGGTTTCATTGACATGGGCACGCTTTGGACTGACGCACATAAAAGCCATTATATGCCTTTTAATAGCTTAATTGTTTTTATAGTTTATATTGCATATATGACTCATAAGTTACTGCTGACATTCCTGTATAGTTTAACACATTCTTCTATCCTTAATCATGTGTTCTACATTCTGCTTGCCCTCCATTTTCACCTCTGTTCTGTCAATCCCTTTTTGCATAATTAGTCTGGTCAAAAATAGAATTAAACACAAAATACATGGCCAGGGAGGGCCCATAAAACAGCTCTTCAATCTTTGTCTTCAGCATTTGCATGACGAGTGTCATTGTGTGCAAATGACAGAGAATGGCATTTCACATCTTGTGGAAAAAATTGAAGATTTGGCTTTGACTGCACTAGTATGGTTATCTTCATGCAACTGTACGTAGTCTCACTGCACTGTAGAAATACAGACTGATTGCACTGTTAGGATACAGTTATTCTTCCAATTTGTTAGGCTGCAGGATGTAATGTATACTTTATGTGATGCTACAACTGTCATTACTGTGACGAAGCCAGCTGCCTAAACTCTCCCTTGCTTCATTCTTTTGTCACTGTCACTTCATTTTTAACCATGTGAAATACGGGTTTCTGTGTGGTATGCTCAGATAATGCTCTGGTCTGTAGACTGTTTTTGTATAGTGTCAAGGATCTGCATCCAGAAGTATGTCAAATAATATTTATTGTTTTTTTTCACATTAATATTATAAGTGGAACTGATTGATGACATGCTATTAACCCACCATTATCCTGCTTAAGTCCTATTCCTGCTTGTTCCATATTTGTGGACACTTTATTTCACAGATCAAGACAGAATCATTATGATTACAAATGTAACAGTAGCACACTAGAAAGATGTCCAGAAATGTCCCATAAACAAATATCTTTTTATGTCTCTCTCTCTCTCTCTCTCTCTCTCTCTCTCTCTCCCTTTTAACCTATATCTCTGTCTTTCTCTTCCCCCATTTCTGTCTCAACACTCTTTGTCATCACCAATCATCAACCATCAATTGTAACTAATGGTAAATGACAAATCATGTCTTATACCAAAAACTGGTGAGTTTTTGCCTTTGGCTACATTAGTCTGCTACCCCTCACACGTCTGTCCTTAGCCGCACTGCAAAACAGAAAGACAGCCTGGTAGCACTATGAGGATACAGTTATTATCATATGCCAAACAGGATGTAGGGCTGAATATACATCATATGGGATGTTTCAAGTGTCATTACTGTTATGTAGTATACTGCAGATACTCCCTTGCTTCATACTATTTTCACTGCCCGTTCAAATGTGTGTGTTTACGTACATGACATTTGCCTTCCTTTATGGTGTGATCAGCTAGTGATCACAAGTTTAGACTGTTGATGCAGATTTGCAGGTGTTTGAATCCAGCATCAGGTATAAAATTCTGAATATTAGCATCTCTCATTCAATTGTGACCTGTTATATTATGGAGGTGTGTTATTCCACTTGCAGTGCACTGCTTGGTCCTCTTATGTGGCTCAAAATTATTCCAACCCTGTTCATACCTTCCCAACAATAAGTGCCAGACATCTGGTCAAAACAAGGAATTATGGGGTAACAATTACAAAACATTTGGCACAATTTAGAGCACCCCAGCACTAACAGGTTTCACTTCATATCATGCGTTCCGGCCCCAAAATCCGGACAACACCAAGAAAGGAGGGGGGGGTGTCCATATTCATAAAGGACACCCACACCTCAAGGTTGGTGGCAACGCACGATGCATCGGAGACCATCCAGGTGCAATTAACCATAGACAAGACTGCTCTGCAATTTGTAGCATGTTACAGGCCACCCTCTCAAACTCAGGAACCTCATATGGCCTTCCTGAAAACATTGGAGGGGATAAATGTATCTCCAAACACCATCATACTAGGTGACTTCAACTACCCTAATATAGACTGGGAACACTACTCAAGCCCAAACACTCTAACCCAAAGATTCCTGGAGTTCATAAACTCAAATGCCATGGAACAACTAGTCACCATCCCCACAAGAAGAGAAAACATACTTGATCTCATCATCACGAACATGGGATCAAAATGTTCAACACCGGAAGTATACCCCTCACTGGTGAGATCAGATCATAAACTAATCTCGCTGGAGGTCCTCATCCCGCCCCCACCTGAAACAAAAAGACCACAGTGAAAAACTTCTCAAAAGCCGACTTCACACTTCTAAAACTAGTGTGGTCTCCTTTAAGGCCCCTGAACCAGTGGTAAACATTACTCAAACCACTGAATCACTTACAAATGCCTTCTACCAGCACCTACAGGACTGCATGGATCAGGCTATCCCAAACAAAACTAAGACTCTCTGTACCAAAGGCAAGCGTCCAGTCTGGTGGACCCCAGCCATAAACAAGCTCTACAACAAAAGGAGGAAGCTACTACAAGATAGAGCAAAATCCTTGAAAGGTAAGACACCTTTGATCATCATAAGTAAAAAACTTAGAACTCTCATAAAATCATCCAAGGCAAATTTTGAGAGAAAAATCGCCAAGGACTCAAAAGACAATCATAAGGCCTTCTTTAGCTATGTTAGAAACCTAGGAGGAAACTCCCAGATATGCTCAGAATTAGTTCAAAATGATGTGAAAATTACTGAACCTTTACACATTGCTGATAGGTTCAGTGCAAACTTCTCCCCCCCCCCCCAAAAGGAGAGATATCTATACCAGAGGATTGTAGACCCCTAAACATCTCCAACGCCCAGGTGAGAACTGCTCTCACTAAGGCAAAAAACACAGCATCCATGGGACCGGATGGTGTCCCCGGCTGTGTGCTTCACAAACTCAATGAGGAATTAAACCCACAATTAGGACAGCTGTTTAATCTTAGCCTCACCTCAGGATACGTACCCAAGGAGTGGCGCACGGCAACTGTGGTCCCACTTCATAAGGGCGGTGCCTCCACCGACCCTGGAAATTACCGCCCCATTAGCCTGACAAGCCTTATCTGCAAAGTCATGGAGAGGATCATAATGGAACTCATAAATAAAGACATAGGGAACTTGCAGACTTTGGATCCAACCCAGTTTGGCTTTGTTAAAGGCAGATCCTGCCTCTTAAACTTGGTTGACTTTTTCGAGACAGTCACCAAGGCCATTGATGAGGGAAAGGCAGTCCATACAGCCTACCTCGACCTGGCAAAGGCCTTCGACACAATACCCCACTCAGGTATCATCGAAAAACTCATCAGCTTGAATGTAAACCCATACATCACAAGATGGGTTGCAAACTGGCTAAGTGACAGAACCCACAGGGTCAGAGTTGCTGGAGCCATGTCAGACTCAAAGCCTGTCACTAGTGGTGTCCCACAGTGCTCAGTCCTAGGTCCACTCTTGTTCGGCATCTACTTTTCTGAAGTACAAGCAAACACAGGAGGGTTATGGCTGACAAAGTTTGCAGATGACTGCAAACTGGGCACCATAGTCGAAAACACATCTGACACAGATATCCTTCAGAAGGGCCTCACAGAAACGGATAACTGGTGCCAGAGCCATGGCCTAAAGTTAAACGCCAAGAAATGCATAGTCATACCTTTCGGGAAAACAAGGTTACCCCTAGCTACCATATAGGTGGCAATCCACTGAGCACAGAAGAAGTCATCAGGGATCTGGGGACCCAGGTTGACAGTAGCCTTCGCTTGACACTCATGTTGCTAAAGTAGTTAGGAAAACCTTCTATATTGCCCACCTGATCATGAAGGGATTCACATCTAGATCAAGGGAGGTCATCGTCCCCCTGTACTCATCACTCATTAGACCTATGATTGAGTACAATGCCCCGTTCGGAATGTATCTGACCCGACACCTGCTGCAGCTTGAAAGGCCCCAAAAGTTCCTCACCAAAAGGATAAAGGGTCTCAAAAATATATCTTATGCTGCCCGACTGAAAGAACTCCAGCTCTATTCAGTCTCATACCACTTGCTCAGAGGTGACCTGTGCCTGACATATAAGGCCATGTCAAACCCAGATTTGATGAATATGCTTCACCTCAAAAAATCTAGATCCCTCAGAACCACAAGGGCGGGAGACTTAAACCTTGACACGGTTATAAATAGAATGTGCTGGAGGGACAGACTCATCACCCAGAGACTCCCTATGCTGTGGAACAAAATCCTGGTACATGTGAGGCAGAGCACCTCGCTGGCCTTGTTCAAGAGGAATCTTGACCAATGGATGGGAGATCGCAGATATACCCCAGGGATTACTTCAGTGTCACTGCTTGACAGAGGCACAGCAAAATAATAGGCATAGTTTTTATTTAAACTAAAGGGGTGGCGAAAGCCACATAACTATGGGCTAGGCTTATAAATGCCCTTGGGCAGATAGCCTAGTATGAACCTATGAACCTATGAACCTATTTGTCCTATACACTTAGAAGGTGGTAAGAATAAATATTTAGCATTGCCATGCATTTTCTGAAGTATATGAAGTCTGACACATAGATGTATGTAATCATGTAGTGACTTTATTATTCAATGATGTGATAAAAACAAATACAATTGCATAAGGAACACTACGTGGTCTTCTTTCAGCTTTTCCCGGTTAGGAGTCGCCACAGTAGAACTCCAGTCTGCTAAGGATTGGCAGTGGTTTTTACAGTGCTGAGTTGCCAGCCCAACGCCCAGCCTTCAAAGAAGGCACACCCATTCACGCATGCACCTACCTGCATGTCTTTAGACATCACTCGACCGTGGGAAAGACATGCAGACTCCACACAGAAAGCGCTCCAGCCGAGAATCGAACGGGAGAACCTCTTGCTGTGAGGCAACAATGCTAATCGCTGCACCACCGTGGCATCTGCATAAGGAACGCTACAATGTGCCTTAATCATGTGGACAGTTAGCATATGTGAGGGAAGTGTAAGTATGCCATTATACTATCCATATAATGGATCCTTTACTGTAATGATCATGACATACATGTAAATGATGACAGAAAATGTTAACGTCATCGGTTCTGAAATGGCTCAGAATCAGTACTGCTTATATGTCTGTATGCCTTATTTGCACATAGCGTGGCATGGAGTGACAATGACCTCTGCTACTTCCAGTTGTATGTTCAGTACATCAGAAAATAAATACATTTGCACTAATACTTTGCTATAGCAAATGAGCTTGTCAGCGACTCACTTCAGGAAGTGATTTTGACAAAAAAAATAATAATGTCAGCAGCTTGTATTACTTCTATATGCTTCAATGAATTGTTGTATTCAAGATATGATGAGCTTGCTGTGATGCTGTCTAAACAGTACCCGTACAGATACTTAATCCTCAGCTGTTCAAAATCCAGGAACTGTCAGTGATTGCCTTGAGCAGCTGTTTCCCTGTCCACCCTCCTGGCTAAGCAGTCACTTAAACTTGAACATGAATTCAGGGAAGATGCTGCCACAATGCTCAGATTCCATCAAGGTTTTGTTGCAGAGATGGTAAGTGGAGAAGTGAAACAGGGAGGTGGGCTTTAGGTTTAAAGAGGAGAGGGGGGATTTTAGGTTTAAGGAGTGACTGGGAGTTAGGGCTAGGTTAGGGTTAGGGAAGAAAGGGGGAATTTAGGTTTAGAGAGTGATCAGGAGTTGGCTCAGAGTTAGGGTTAGAGTTAGGAAGTGAATGGGAATTTGGTTCAGTGTAAGACTTGAGGAGAGGAGGGGGATTTTCACTTTAGGAAGTGATAGGGAGTTATTTTTAGGGTGAGTCGGGGTTCTGGGAGGGATAGTTAGCTAAGTGGTACTGCATGGCAATCAAAGCAGTGGGAGTCAGAGCACTTCCCAACATGAGCATGTGGCTGCAGGGAAGTGTACCATCAGCTAACAGTATGTGAGAACTTGTAGTAGACCCTGTCTAGACATTACATACTGTAAACTTGTTTGCACTCCAACACATTATAATTGCAAATGATGTACAATGTGGTGGGACATTTGGGGAAGTATTTGCTGAGTGGTATGAAGTAGAGTACTTTCATATGTTTGAAATGTATATTTTTATTTACATTGCACATTGTGCAAACATTAGGAAATATTATCAATGACACAACCAATAAAGATCTGCATACAACGATCCTGAACAGAACAGTCAGGAATGCTTGGTTGTTATGTTTGGCAGCTATGATCTTCCATCATATATATTGTCAATACACCATAATATGAAACAGCTAGATATCACTCACACTGCCACAATATCCATAAATGAAAGGATATATGACTTGTCTGTTAAGTATGTAATTACTTGTGATCTACACACTGCTGTTTTGTCTGCTTGTCAAGACACATACCTTTTCAACAAAACATGTGTTGCACACTATCTGCCCTGCAATACACTGATGTTATCCTTTCAAATCTGTAATATATGACTCTTATTGTCAGACTTCTCCTGTGGCACTGGTAGTTGATAAAATGTTCTCTGGGTTGTGTACTTATATAGGGAGGTGTTCAAACCTATGGTGACTGACTAATATGAGCGCGTGTGTCTCCAGTGCTAGGTAGAAATGGCTTCACCCACAGACCTAATGTGTATACTTCCACTCAGGAGAAACATTTACATTGAGAGAGGGCTCCTCATCAACTTCTTCCCCTTTTAGCCCACACATCTGCTTTGTTAACCAATGATGATATAATCCTTTCAAATGTGCTCTAACACATCTAGACAGACTTCTAATGAGGTGCTTGCAGTTGATACATTGTACTCTAGATTGTGTACTGAGGTAGGTATTCAAATCCAGCAATTACTCCCTTGACTCACTTGTAGCAGTGTGTGTGATTCTAGATCTAGGTATGAATGGCTTTACCCACAAATCTAATCTGCAGATTTACAGCATGAACTCTCTCATCATTTATAGCACACACATGTCCTTTGCAAAACAATGAATGAGTAGGTGTTCAAGTCTAGTAAGGACTCTATGGCACCGGTGCTTGTATGATTGTAAAGCTAGGTAGGAATAGCTTCCCCCACATATATGATATACAGATTTACACTGTAAGATGGTTTTTCCACTATTTTCAGTGCCTTTTAGCCCAGGCATCTTTTTGGCTAAACACTGATTTGGGGCATCCTTTGAAATGTGCTTGATTTCACCCTTTTGGTAAGACTTATCATGTGGAGTGTGGAGCTTAATAGACAGGGGTTTGAATCTAGTAATGTTTGTCTATCAGACAGCAGTGGCTTACCCCAAACAACAGGGATAGAACACACTTACAGGGTCACATCCTTTGAGGCCTCCTACTCCATTTTAGATGAATCTTAACCATTCCAACACTCTACTAATGTAATCCTGTCATGTGTGTACTTAATAACACACCAGATATGATTATTCAGTGGCATCAACAGTTGATTTACAACTCTACAAGGTATGACCTCAGGCAGGTGTTTGGTTCTGGCAAGGTGTAACTACTGAGTATATCAGAGAATGCTTACAGGCATGATTTACTTCCCCAAAAGGAATGTATTTATTCCATCACTTAAAGGAAACATTAATGTATGTCTTTTATTATTTTGTTCACAATATTGTAGTTAAAGGCAAGAATGGCTTATTCATCAGTTCTTTATGTGTGCCATGCTCCATAGTGGTTCCAAAGTGTGACTGGACCTGCATTATGATGCTTTCTTGTGGTTTTGTGGTGAGTAGGTGATGTTAATGCATTCACTGCAGTGCTTCATTACAAGCATGTCTAGTATGATCTAGCAGATGCCCCCCCCCATTTAGCACAAAACACATTAATATTAGTTAATGAAAGTTATTAGATAGTTATCATTTGATCTTAATTGTCAAAACTTAATAGGATTAGCCTCCAGTGGCTTGACTCTACAGACGTCTGCACAATGGAGGTAGTGACCAATGCACGGAGGATAACAACATCATTACAGGCCAGTGTACAGCTCTTGTATGCAAAATTTAAAGTTACAATAGTTCACTTACTGCTTGATGTTAATATTTCACTTGTTTGTGAGTTATGTTTGTGTATTGTCATACAGGTGTTACTAACGTATCCAACAAAGCTCACTCCAGGGCAAAATGTGATGTACAATATAAAACTATACTGTATCCAGAGGTGTAGTTTGATGGACTTATGTATTTAATGTATTGTGTGGCAGTTGCGGCAGGAATGATACACATAATAGGATGATTACAGTACTAAAATGCATTATATTCAAATCTTTTTGAAACAACAGATGAAACACGTCATTATACAATACTGCTAGCATGTAAATAGTTTGGGCTAATTCTTCTATGGGCTAACTATCCATGTGTGGTCTTCCTATCACACATATGTACATCATATGCATAGGCCTATAATGATATTCCTACACACACAACCCAGATGTCAATGGAGTGATTACAGATGAGTTTTACCTTGATTAATGTGCATAAAACTATACCTCACATGACCATGCCCATCATGTTTCAAGTATGTACATCTCCCATCTGATATAGTTAGACATCTGTAAGTATGGATAGCAGCATGCTCTTTTCTTGATATGCTGTTCAAAGTAACAGTTCTGTATATGTGTCAGGTCCTTCTGGACTGTGATGCATAAATACATGCATTGCAATGCATAAATACATGGCATGTGTGACACTTTCTACCATTTGCAATATGCACATTGCTACTACAATAGATTGTTTCCACATTTACTATTATTGGAATGATTTTACAGGTGTGCATGATTTCTCCCCATATGTCCCCATTTTTACATGTGTGTACGTTGCCATTACAACTTCATTACTGTATCCTTAATACATTTAAGGAAAGAGTAAAAGTTCTTTAATCTGTTTGTTAAAACATCAATTAATCTGTATGTAAATTATTGGTTTTGTTTACTTTCACAGTATACATGACAATGCCAGTGAAGTTCCATAATTGCGCACGAACTGCAGTAAATGCATTGTCCCCTCTTGTATCTACTTTCCTTGGCAACTATCTCAACTCTCAACCTTATGTATTATTTATAAATTTCACTCACTCTGTGTCCCTCTTACCTTATTTTGTCAACATTCCATTTTCAAAATCTTGTAGATATGTCCTTGAGTGGCTATGATTGCTTCTATAGTTATCAATAATTATAATAAGGGGTGTTTACCCAATAATTTGTTTATATATAACTACACTTTCCTCATTAAGTGTCCCCTGCCTCTTTATTATGTACTTCAATACTTGCCTTGTATTTTGCCATCCACACATTTGCTTATTTAGATTAAGCTTATTTACAACCTGTTTTTAATACTGTCAGCAAAAACCTGTGTGCACTTCAATGTGTCCACTAGCAGGTGTTCCTGCCACAAACAGGTGCTGCTCGATGCGTAAGGCTGTTTGGTGTCTTGCATATTTGATGAGCACTGTTGCTTATCACACAAAAGAAGCCAAGCATGTAGGCTTAACATGATGTGGACAGGCTTCTTAATGAATGCCTGGGTAAGTGTTCAGTGTGAATGTTTATGTATGTATTATTTTAAGTACATCTTTGTCATTGCACAGGCTATCTTGTATTGTATCTACAAGGTAGTTTTGTAAAATCATTTGGAAATGTTTCAAGTTTTGGCTGAATCTGGACCATTTTACTTATCAGATTATCAAACTGGCAAAATTAGTTGCCATTTGATACTTTGCAGATGTTGTATACAATTTGTTTTGCATAACTTCTTTACTAATTCCTAACTATTCATTCTACTATTAACTACTACTATTAGTAATAATAATAATAATAATAATAATAAAAATAATAATACATTTGGTTTAGTGTTCCTTTCGGGCAGGCTCTTTACTGATACATATTGTATCTATAGGAGCTGCATGGAGTTCTATCCTGAGATACCTAAGCCCTACCACCTGAAATGTTCTGCATTTCGGATATTACCTAGTCTTAGCTATATTGCTCCATATTCTCAATTACTCATTAAGCCAAATTATTCTGGATTGTTATTTATTCTGTCCATGATTAAATATTGTTTGTTCCTAGTGTCTTATTTTTCCTAGACTTGATTGTAGTATGTGCAGTACTGCTGCTTTAGCAAGACTGAGTGATGTTTTACTTACACTGATTTATGGAGACCTACACAACACAGTTTTCATTCAAATCAGGCTAATTCATTAGCATAAGGGAGCAACTAGGCCCTGCCCTCATCTGAAGACATCCCTTACATCTTATCAGTTGTTAAACTTTCAGTCTCCTTTGCTCACTTCTTTTCTCTCAAGCCAAACACTCCAGTCTGAATTATACTATAATGTGTTCATTCTTTCTTTCCTTATGCCTTCATCAAATGTAGCTATCCCAATACAGTCACATCATTCTGCATCTCTTTCCATTGTCTACTCCACTTCCACTGTACTACTAATTTTCTGTCTTACATTATCTATACCTTCCTTCCTTTCTCACTTCCCACAGCCAGCCCTGGTGTGTTCCCTCCTTTTATTTATTACATTGGTTGACATCTTATGCCAACTAAATACAAGTGCCCAATTCTAGGGGTAACCTAGAAGTACTGTTTGTCAAGGAACTTGCTCAGGGTCATACAGTAGGCAAATGAAGGTGGAAGGAATCAGAGCCTCTACCCTTGACTACAGGAAGCAGTTCATAAACAGCTTAGACCTTTACTCCTTTGTACTAACTGCTGAACAGTTCACTTCAGTAAGATGCATACCACTTCCATTTCAAGTGCTATGCTACTTCAGTGCCTTGTTTCATGTCTCACTGTTTTTTATGCTCATAGCTGAATCATTGCTAACAAAGTTTATTTTCCTTGGTGTTAAAAGTTTATATTCCACTTAATGTATATTTAAGAATGTTTATAACGGGTCTATATCATATGAGTGAATTGCACAAATTGCGAACGCTCATAATATGGAATGTACCGGACCTCGAAGTGTTTTTTCTGAGATCACAGCACAGTGAAGAATGGGATATTTGCCCTTTTCTCACTGCAGTGCGATCTTGGAGTTGGAATATATATTTAGTGGGGGGGTGCGGGGGACACAGCCCCCCACAATAGGAAGTTCAAGGTCCAGTAAGTTCGATATTATGAGCGTTTGCAATTTGTGTGATTCGCTCATATGATATAGACCCGTTTATAACATTGTTATTCTTATTGTTTCACTGTTTCAAGTTTTATGTGTCATCTAGCCAGGTCTTACCTGAAAAAGGACTTCAGAACAGTGTACTTATCTGGTTAATATATGTATAAATAGACGGATGAATAGATAGGTAATTATATAGATGGATGGATGGATAAATAGACAAACAGATAGATGCAAAGATAAAACTGTACCAAACAGTTCTGTTTAACTGAAGTGAAGGACTCTGGTAGGTTGTAGGGCTGTATTGTGCAGGCTTCATCTGTGTTAAATTATACAAATTATATTTTGTTACTTGTTGCTATTAGTAACAGGAATTCTATGCAAGATACTATCCAGTACTTTCCTTAAGCTGCTTTTATGTGAGGTTACTTGTGAGAGCTCTAAAATAGCCACTGCACGTACAACTGCATTTTGTCCATTTTCTGTATTTACTGCCCTGGAAGGTTGGGTGTTGGGCTGGCACCTCGGCACCGTAAAACTCCACTGCCAATCATGAGCGGACAGGTGATCTGCTGTGGCGACCCAAACCGAGAAAAAGCTGAAAGAAGAAGACTGCCCTACTTAATTATTGTTTGGTTATCTTTAATCCTGTGTGCATCTATTTTTGGAAATAAAAAAGACTCATTTAAAAAATGATACTTATTTCTGGCATTTCAGCTAGTAATAATTATATGGCAGCAGCAATTAATTAAGATGTTAATGCTAGACTGACTAGTTAGATTTGATAGTATAGTATACAGATATTATTATGTGGTATGATATTTTGTACTTTAAGACTTTGTATCACAGGTGGTGTAGAGCTGTTTTATATTATTATATTACTGTTATTTCTATTACTTCTACTATTTCTACTTCATATGTCATCATTATGTCTCTCTCAGTCAAACCTTGTATGGTTCAAAAGCTACCTATCCAATAGGTATCAGTTAGTAAAATGGCACTCCACCCTTTCTCCATACCTCTCAGCCACCATAGGTTCATAGGTTCATAGATTACTACTAGGCTAATTGCCCTTGTGGGCCATTTTAAGCCTAGCCAATTACCCCATGTGAGAATCAAACCCTGCACCTTGTGCATGTAAGATAACCGCCTTAACCATTATGCCACCCTCTCACCCTTATGCCACCCTCTCACCCAGTGTACCACAAGGCTCTATCATCGGCCCCCTCCTCTTTAACATTCTCACCATTACCCTCCACACATTCACATAACAGGCCTCTTAATACAGTCTTTACTCACACCATGTTGCTGCGGCAAGGAGCTCCTCATCTCAATCCATCAGGTCAGTATCCTCCCTCTCATCCTTCAAAAACATTCTGAACAATTTCCTAGCCAAAAACTGTCTCTGTTCTTACTCAACACCAGGATAAACAATATCCCTAAATGTGAACAAATACCTATTCATACCTTACTCTCCCTTCTTCATTTACTTCCGTACTTTTATCAGTTTTTTTCCCCTGGCTTTCTCTCTAAATATACCATAAGCCTGCTTTTCTCTCACTTTTTTCTTGCAAGTCCTGTTTGTATTATACTAACTTAACTTTACTTTTTATATAATGTGTTAACAATTTCTCTAGCCATTACATTATTATCATATAACTTGTATCTATATATGTTTTCATATTGTATCAAATTTAGTTGTTTTTTTTGTAATATTTTAAAAGTCTGTACAATTAAAAAAAACTGTCTTTCAGCTTCTCCCAGTTAGGGGTTGCCACAGCGGAACTCCGGTCCGCTAATATTGTCCTTAAAATGTTTTGTAATACTTTGGAACTTTTCTCCCCGGTCATCCACTGAAAATGGGCTCCTACCCAGTTGGACTTTCCTGGAAATCAAATGTCAATAAGTAAATAAATAAATACTGTCTCTCATTTGTATTTCACTTACTTTGTTTTACTGTACCTTTTACTGTATATGTTTCTGTTGTTTGTTGTAGACTTTTCTTTTCCACATCTTCTTTTCATCCTACAGAATCCATATGTTACGTCAGTGTGCAGTCTTTGGCTTCTCATTCCCATATTGCCTTTTGCTTTTTTCTAGCTCTCTTTTCTGAATTCTTCTTTCTTTGTTTTTTTTTCTGTAGTTAATCCTTAATGATTACTTTACATGTGCTAGAAAAATGTCTTACCTTGCCCATAATAATTTGTCTCTACTTGTGTAAAATGATTGTATTGTTTGTGTGCTTATTATAATTAAGTGGCAATCATTCACTGTGGGGAAGCTCATGATTGCTGGCTAACTACAGCCATAGGAGCAATGTTATATACATACATATAAATACATGCAAATATTTCAAGCGTGGGCATTAATGCCCTTCTAGCTTGCTAATACACCAAATCACTTGTTCCCATAATAAGTGTCCAGGCTGTTCTTAAAAATATCTAAACCTGTACTTGTTTTAATGTAATTTGGTAGTCTGTTCCATGCATTAGCTACTCTGTCAGAGAACCAATTAGTACACTTCTCATCCCTATAGAATCTTCTACATAGGTTGTCTGGTAATTCTGTAGTACTTTTGATAACCCCAAACATTTCCAGAGGTAGTTGTCTCTAAATGCCTTATATACTTGAATAAGATCTTCTGTTAGATATCTGTAAGAGGCACTGTACAAGTTTAGATATTTTAGTCTTTCATAACAGCTAAAATGTTCATATCCTATTTCTCTGTACTCTTTCCAGTTTACTCATGCTTGTTTTCTTATAGGGTTTCCATATTGTTATTCCACACTCAAGTTTGGGTCTAAAGTAACTAACAAAATGACTTAATCATTTTTGATTTCCTAGACTTTATACATCTTTTTATACAACCTATACTTATATAACTATCATTAATTAATTGCTTGATTTGATTAGAAAAACTCATAGCTGAAGCTACCCATGTACCCAGGTCCTTAAATGAGTCTACAGTTTAAATCACTGTGTGCTGTATTAAATATTCACCTTTCAATTTATGTCTCCCAAATCTCATATGCATAGTTTTTGATGTATTTATCAGCATATTATTCTCCTGTGCCCAAATGGTCAATTTAGTCAAGTTATTTTGCAGACATGCTTTATCAGTAACACATGTAATCACTTTACCCAATTTCAGGTCATCTGCATATAGACAGTAGAACACCTGAGATGAAAAAATTAGGTCTGAAAGATACAATCTAAACATGTAAGGGCCTAGGACAGAGAACTGTGGGACACGCTGACTGTAACCAAGGATTTCACCTGTCCATTTGCTGTATGATACTTGCCATGTCCTATGTGTAAGCCATGCAGCTATCCATCTTATCAACAGTACATCAATACCTAGTTGTACTAATTTATTGATCATTGTTTTGTGCATGACCCTGTCAAATGCTGAAGTTAAATCTGCATAAATTACATCACAGCACAATTTTTCATTCATAGCTGTTATGATATTGTTATAGAACATTGTGTTACAGGTGATAATAGATCTGTTTTCAACACATGCATGCTGATATATGGTTTCAAGTCCCAACCTATCCAGTTCTGACAATAACTTATGCAATATTACCTTCTCCATTATTTTTCCACAATATGAAAGTAGACTTAATGATCTATATGACTCTGGGTTTGTCCTACTCCCCTTTCCCTTAAAGACAGGTTTAATAAGCGCATGTCTCCTATCTTGAGGAATCGCCCCATATTTATATGACCTAGTGAATAATAGGTATAATGGTACCGTAAGTTTTTGCTGAAGTGTTTTCAGGTCATTGTTACTAATTCCGTCTCTTCACTGTGCTTTGTTTGGATCCAGTTTGCTCAGTTCTTTTTCAATATAATCTAATTTTATTCCAGTATCTGAGGTTACCTGGATGTCACTAGAACAACTAATCACCCCTTTTGTGGAGACAAACTGTTTTGCATAAGATTTTGTAAATATATCTATAATCTATAATCCTGATGAAATCTACATAGAATCCATTTCTGTAACTACATTCATAGCTTTTTAACTGTAATAGCGATGCAAAAAGTGGAAATGTGAAAGTTGTTTAGGACACAAATCTTCACAACAGATGTTGACATTGCTATGCAAAAGTGTGACTTTTCCATTTGGTAATCAATACATATTTTATGCATATTTTATATATTTGTTAAAATAATTTACAAATCTTGGTGGCTATACCATGTAGACACTTATTATTTGTAGCTGATATATTTCTCTGGATGTCAGTTTCAGAATGAGACTTCAACCATCTCTGTGTCTTGCTGGCTTACTGAGGTATTAATAGAAATGGGAACAATATCATATATCTCATAAGACAACTAAACAAACTGATATCCCTGTACCTGCAATACACAGAAGTCATATATCAGTGGATATTTTTGTGGACTGATGTGAGCCTCAAAATAAATGATCATCTGTCATGTTTGCATATTCCTTTTCAGAGAAATAAGCATAATAATGAGAATACTGTAATTGGCATAATCTGACAAACTATTATATGTCTGCAGGTGTGGTAGATAAACATCATACTTTGATAGAAATATGTCCTTAATGATGACAGCTTCAAAATGATGCCATACATATCATCTTACCATCCTCCCATAGAGTACAATTCATAAAAATATGAAAAATATAATTTTCATATGATAACTAATATACTGTTATAGCTTTGCAGCTGTGTTGCATACACCTCTGTTGACCAAAGTGTTTGGAGTAATGCAGATTTCAATTGATAACCTTACCCATCATGATTCCATTCTCCCTTGCAGAAATACTGACAAAATGTGACAAATGTATTAATTTTTCATAATCTGAAAACTAAACAAACTATTGTATCTCTCTGTGTCTTGGGATTAATTTTAAGTATTGATGTCATCCTTGAAATGTAAGTTTTGAAAAAAGACCTTATCCATCATCTTGTCATACACTTTTTCAGATTTATTCACAAAAATGTGAAGCATATCATAATTTTCATAAACTAGTTGAGAAATCATTCTAGCTCTACAGCTGTGATACCTATACAGAATGATCACAATTCAGAAACAGAACAGCTTAGAACAGTAAGGCTCTGGCAAAAGTACCTTTTACTGAAATCACATAAATCAGAGATTCAGAGACACTTTATCCTCAGTGAGGAAAGACCTCATTATTAGCTAATTTCCATGCCTCTGAATCATTTGGTGATTACAGCAAGAGCTAACAGACTAATTTCTGTTGCCTTTGCAGTGGTTACCCTGGAGGCTGATGGATCATGTTAGCACAGGTATGCCCATTGCGCCCCCCCCCCCTACACACACACACACACACACACACACACACACACACACACACACACACACACACACACACACACACACACACACACACACACTCACACTCATAAGCTGCCATGCTTTTTACCTGTTCCTGGGTTTACACTAAGTCCCTGATGTTGTCTATTATTTTTACCCATCCCTCATACATCACAAATGATTATAGTCAATAATGCTAGACATTAAGTGTTTCATTCTTCTTCAGAAAGTACATCATAATGCCAAGACCTGTTGCTCTACTAACTCTTTTTAGAAGGACTAACTTTTTAGAAGGATTAATCTGCACAAGCAGCAAGAATCTCCGAAGCTGAAACGCAAACAAACACCAGTCACAGCCAAAGTGACACATAGGTCACAGCACCAGTGTGCCACCCAACAACAGCCCCTAAGGCAAGACAACATATCCATCACTTTAATCATAGGTGACTCTATAGTCAGGCACACTGATGTCCCACTCACCAGGCTGAATAAGGAGAAAACTACAGTCAGCTGCCTGTCGGGTGCCAGGATCTGCTACATAATGCATGCACTCAAGTCACTCCACAACGTACAAATACGACTCTGTCATTGTCCATGTTGGAGTGAATGACTTGACACGTACCTCCCTGGACTACATGAAAAGAGACATGGAAGAGCTCTCGAATAATGTGGCCCCGGAAGGTATGATCCTAGCCCTGAGTAGCATCCTGCCTTCGCCCAGAATGATACCACAGTGTAAGGACAAAATGATTAACTTCAACAATTGGCTAAGCTTCTGGTCTCATTCAAAGGGGATCCAGTATCTGTCTGCCTGGGACGACATGATCGACAGACCACAATGCTTTGCCAGAGATGGTCTGCACCTGTCACCCCTGGGATTCAGGTTACTGGATAAAGCTCTTGCCACCCCTATAGTGCCTTTTTTAGGCAAGGTTCAAAGGACAAAGCCACCACCATAACAGATACAAGCATGCAAAATCTGAAGGTAATGCTACTCAATGCTAGATGTCTAAACCTCAAAATGCACTCTCTCGAGGCACTCCTAAAAATGGAGAACATCGATATCTGTGCATTAACTGAGACCTGGTTCAAGGCTCCAGAGAGCACCCCTGCAAAACCAGGCTACAACTCTTACCTCACTTTTCGGCCACCAAACCAAGACCAAAACACTAAAGGTAGAGGATTGTCCATATTCACCAAGAATATTCACACCTCCAGGCTAGTTGCCCAACACAATGCATCTGAAATTCTCCTGGTACAACTAACACTAGGTAAGACTGCAATCCAAATTGTAGCTTGCTACAGATCCCCCACCATGCCCCACAATTCTCATTACACCTTTCTAAACATACTGGAAAATATTAAGATACAACCAAACACCCTAATACTGGGTGATTTCAACTACCCTGCCATTAACTGGGAAAACTACTCGGGTACCAACAGCTTCTCTCAACGGTTCTTGGAAGTCATAAATTCTAAAGCCCTGGATCAACTAATCCATTGTCCCACCAGGGGCTCCAATATCGTAGACCTGGTCATTACCAACATGGGAGATAGATGCACCACACCAGTGGTCACCCTTTCATTGGTCAAGTCTGATCATAAGCAAATCACCCTTGACATCCACATCCCACCCCCACCACCCAGTAAGGAAACCTCCATAAAAAAACTTCTCCAAAGCCAACTTCATGCTACTTAAGTCAGAAGTGACAAACTTCATGACACCCATGCAGATGGGAGCTGAAATTCTGACTGCTGAATCCTACACTAAGGCACTGTATGAGCACATCCACTCATTAAGGAATCGTACCATCCCAAATAGAACCAATATGCTCTTCTCCAAAAAAGGAAGCCAATCTGGTGGTCCCCTGCCATAAACAAACTATACAACAGAAGAAAGAAACCGTTGCAGAAAAGAGGGAAATTCCAGGATGCAAAAAAAACTCCCTTACCAGCCTCAGTAAGAAGCTGAGATCCCTCATAAAATCTTCCAAAGCTAGTTACAAAAATAAAATTGCCAAAGATTCCAAAGACAACCACAAGGCATTCTATAGTTGTGTCAAGAATCTAAATGGCAATGCTTAGATATGCTCTGAGCTACAACAGAATGGCATTAAATATACTGATCCCAAGGATATTGCCAATATCCTGGCAGATCGATTTAGTGCCAACTTCACCCCCTGTCACCCCCTAAAGGGCCCATCTCAATACCAAAAGATTGCCAAATTCCGGTAATCATGACCAGACAGGTAGGAACCGCACACTCCAAAGCTAAGAATACAGCATCCATGGGACCAAATGACATCCTGGGCTGTGTACTACATGAACTACAAAATGAACTGGCACCTCACCTAACTGTCATGTTTAATCATAGCCTCACCTCAGGCTTTGTGCCCACTGAGTGGTGCACAGCTACAGTTATCCCACTCCACAAGGGGGGATCCACCTTGGATCATGGGAACTACCGTCCGATCAGTCTGATGAGCCTGATCTGCAAGGGCATGGAGCGCATTATCATGTAGCTTGTAAACAAAGACATTGGCAACCTTCAAACGCTGGACCCCACCCAGTTTGGGTTCGCGAAGGGCTGATCTTTTCTCCTGAACCTGACTGACTTTTTCGAATCAGTCTCCAGAACTGTGGAGGAGGGTAAGGTGATCCACACAGCCAATCTGGACCTCGCCAAGGCCTTTGACACCATCTCCCCCTCTGGAATCATAGATAAACTTACTAAGCTGGGCATAAATCCCTACGTCACTCGATGGGTTACCAACTGGCTTACTGACAGAACCCAGACTGTAAAAGTAGCTGACTCCAAATCCAGCTCAAAACAAGTGAAAAGTGGAGTACCTCAGGGTTCAGTCCTGGGACCGCTCTTGTTTGGCATCTACTTTTCTGAAGTACAGGCTAACACTAAGGGACTCTAGCTAACAAAGTTCACAGATGACTGCAAAGTGGGAGCCATTATTGAATCCCCAAATTATGTGGATATTCTACAAAAGGGCCTTACAGAAACAGATGCTTGGTGCCAGAGCCACGGGCTCAAGCTTAATGCCAAGAAGTATATAGTTATCCCCTTTGGGAAAAACCATGTACCCATGAATTACCACATAGGTGGCAGTACACTAAACACCAAAAGTGTGATGAGAGACTTAGGGACACAGGTGGACAGTGGTTTCATCTTCGATAACCACATCACCACAACAGTCAGGAAATCCTATGTGGCACACCTCATCTCTAAGGGCTTTTCATCCAGAAAAAAGGAGGTCATTGTCCCACTGTACTCATCCCTCATTAGACACATTATAGAGTACAATGCCCCATTTGGTATGTATCTCACAAGAGAGCTGCAACAGCTGGAAAGGCCACAGAAATACCTCACTAAAAGAATCACAAGCCTAAAGCAGATGCCCTATGCTGACCATCTAAAAAAACTCCAGTTATACTCTGTGGTATATCGTCTACTCTGAGGCAATCTCTGCTTAACATACAAAGCCATGTCAAACCCTGAGCTGTTGGACATGCTCCACTTAAAGAAATCCCAATCCCTCAGAGCCACACGCTCCAGGGATCTAAACCTTGTCATCACAATGAACAAAACATGTTGGAGGGATAGGTTCCTGACCCAGAGACTCCCCATACTCTGGAATAGCCTGCCCATACATGTCAAGCAGAGCACCTCCTTGGCCCTCTTCAAAAGGAACCTTGACGATTGGATAGGAGATAGGAAATTCACCCCAGGGATCATGTCAGTCACCCTGCAAGACAGGGTCCAGGGAAGTAAATATTGTGGGAAGAAATATCCCGGGAATTGTTATGGCTAGGCTTGTATAGGCCCTAGGGCCAGTAGCCTAGTACCAACATATGAACCTATGTACAGTGATCCCCTGGCTTTATATGAGAGTCTTGAACATGGCCCTCAGAAGTTATGGACCCTTATGCTTTGTCAATACTGCTAGACTTTAGAGTTTCATACTTACTCATTCTAATTTGCCACTTCTTGTTGTGCAGCCTGTTGTTCTCATACTTCTCAACCTCCAGATCAGAGAATCAGGGAGAAAAGACCTTAAAATCCGGGACATTCAGTGACACCTAATTAATATAAGATATGCATATTTAAATAACTGCATTAATGGACATTCCCACATGTTCAATTACACAAAGACAGGACATCATTTTAAGCATTTTTATTAGAAAATTGTATACACAGACATGCTCAAAACAGAGGATTATTCATATTTTTCAGACAACTGTATAAAATTTAAGTAATACATGGTCAGCTCACCCCTCACTCATACCCATAAAGACAGGTGCTGAAACATTTGCAAAACACACATAACTTAATACAGAACAGAAGCAATACATAGAATAAGGCAAGTACACACAGACTATTGATTCAACTTCAGCATCTTGGCAGGCAGAGGCAGTTTCTGCAGCTGATGCCGTGGTGGAATGTTCTTTGTTATAAGCAGCTGTTGCTTTTCTTGCCACTGCCAGCATTTCCTTTGGATGTTTCACGCAGAAGCAGTCATTGTCTTCATTCATCTTTATTTCTAATAAAAAGTTTAATGTTTTTGGGCCAAGTGACTGTCTGAGCTCAGTTTTTACTTTTCAGACTATGCTAAATGCCCATTCTGCTTTACTGTTTGAGTGCAGCAAGCAGAGAACACTTTGCATTAGCTTTTGAAATGTTGGAAGGCCTTGTATTGTTGGGCTACCAAGCACCATGGACCAGTTTTTTAGAAAATTAGATGTGCTAGAGCCATATGACGACTCAGTCATCTGATATACTGAAAACTCATCAATAGTTTGCAGCTCTCTGCTCATGAAGTACAAAAACTGAGACGAGTGCCGATATATGCAATAACAATTGAAGAAAGCTGCAGTTTCATAGCTGGATGCAGTAAGCTGGCCATATTCTGCAGCAGATGATCTTTTGCAGGGAAATGCTTTTTTTTCATTTTGAGTAGGACTGCAGAGTAAAACTGCTTGGCTCTCCTGAAAAGTTTCTGCTCCACTGTAGCACTCCTGAGGTCATCCATATTGTCATCCAAATATGTTTTGGCATCAGGACCAATTCGAATTTCACTGTTGTCTTGCACTTCAAGAATTGAATCAAAGGTACTTACATTGCCCAAAAACTGCCTCGCAGCTGGTGGTTTCAGTACCTTAGTAACATATGCCTGTACTACTTTCTGGATGTCATTATGCAACGTGACCCATTTGCTTTCCCTGCTTTGCATTTGCACACTGACGTTATGCAATGGTTCAATGGCATACTGCAGGAACAGGAATACCATCTTAATGTCATGGCTCTGCAGTCTCTCAGCAATTAGATCCACTTTAACATACTGTAGTTCATAGGACAAGAAGTAGGATCTCAGGGCAGGCCACAAGGCAAGCATTCTTTTGATGACTTTAGACAAACTTAACCATCACGTGGGGATATACCTGATAATTTTGAGAGGTTCAATATCCATGAACCGTGCAAATTACTTAAGCTTCTGCTGGTGCTGTGCACTGCTGGAAAAGTGACAATAAATGTCAGCTATCGGTTCCTCTACAGGTACAGCCATTGCTTTTACACCAGATTTAATACATAAATCTGCAATGTAACATAAGCAGCCCATGTTGAAAATATGTGGATTTAATCTGGATAGCACAGAATTCCACTTACCAATCATGGGTACAGAATTGTCTGATGAATAAGCCACGATGTTACTCACGGGAATGTCAGACTTCCTCATAGTCTCCATTACATAGTCATAAATGCCTTGGCCAGTTCCACTGATACAAACAGGCATGTCAAGCAATGTAACAGCATCTTTACCAATGCCATGGTAAAAATGAAAAAACAAAGTAAAATCACAAGCAATTTGTCATCCCCCATATCTGCACTGAGGTACAAACAGTATGTCACTTTCCATACTGCTGATACTTTTGGCCCCATTACATCCCTTAAAATGCAAGCAACCTTTGTTGGTCCACAGGTCATTTTTGTACCACCTCTGGATCCATGCAGTACCTCTTCATGTACTTCAGGAAATGATCCTCGGTTGTAAATGGCAAGTTGTGTTCAGCAAGTAGGCTCATGAAGGCTACTTCAGCCTCCAATATTTTAGAACTTGATTGGTGAGTGGCAAACTTTTCTATCTTCCTCCCAGCCGAATGTTTAGTGATCATCTTATGCTTTTCGGTGTCCATATACCATTGCAGATCATGCCTCCCTCCATGTCCAGTGTTAATATTAGTAGCACACATCTTGAAAAATGCATAGCTTGGACCATGCATGCTTTCCATTACCTAGTCAAAGATGACCTTCCACCTGCTTTGGAACATGGTTATTTGCTTCTTCTTCTCAAAGGCAGCATCTTCAGAGAAAAAGTGGGGACATAATTAGAAAGCTTCAAGGTAATTCAAAAGTGTACAGTTAAATGAAGTGTGTATGATGGCAAACAGTAGTAAAAAAATCTTACCCTTCTGAGTTATTGCACTATAACAGTGTAAGCAAGTTTCCATTGCACCCCCTTCCACTGTGGGGTATATTATGCTGTTGCGTGATTCAGCCATTACTTTGCTTCTCAAAAAAAAAAAAAATTAGTGATTTAGATAAAAGATAATAATGCAAGCCAGAAACCTTTTTAAACATGTGTAACTCAGTAAGACTGAATAATACACAGTACCATACATAGTCATAAAACGTGAATGAGCATTATTAACCTTATTATTGCAAATGATTCATAATGCATCCAAATAAAAGCTCATTGCTACAAATAATTCATAATGTATAAAAGAAAAAGCTCATTATTGCAATTTTTAATGCACCCAAGGCAATTATTACAAATGATTTATAACATGTCTAAGAAAATGCTTATTGCTAATGCTTTATAAAATATCCACAAACAGCTCATTATTACAAATGGTTTATAACATATCCAAGAAAAAGCTCCTTATTGCAAATGATTCATAATGTATCCAAGAAAAAGCTCATTATTGAAAATGAAATGATTCATAATGCATCCAAGTAAAACCTCTTTACAGCAAAGTATTCATAACATATCCAAGAAAAAGCTTGTTATTGAAAATAATTAGTAATGCACCCAAGGCAGTTATTGCAAATGATTCATAACATGTCTAAGAAAATGCTTCTTGCTAATGTTTCATAACACATCCAAAACACAGCTCATTATTGAAAATGATTCATAGTGCACCCAGGAAGTGCATGTTGTAAAACTGACAAATCGTGGATACTATACTACACATCATTATTTAAACTTTGTTAAATTCTGGTTAGCTATTTTGCATTAATATTTTTTCAGAAATATATGAAGCATAAAACTCAAGTGTCTCACATTTAGTGAAATTATGGATACCTGGTATGCGTACATCCTCAAGTCTTTACTAACAATCTAAAGACAACCATTGGGGACAAACAAAAAAATCTGGGGAGTTAGGGGTAAAAGGCCAAAATCATGGAGGGATACTAAATTTTTCAGTGCTGTTCCTTAAACTTGGTGCATTAATAGGTTGTGCAGTAACATGTGTTTTCTGAAATCACTTTGCAACATAATTTGAGTGTCATACAATCTCTCACCCTAATCAAAAGAATACTACATTTGGTCCACCAGAGCATGCCTTGCTTCTTAAACAACCCAAAATGCTGCAAACCAAGTTGCTTGAGCATCATCCTCTTAGAGAAAACTAACTGCAGGGTATATTACCAATCCTTAACAAAGTCAATCTTGCCTTCAAAGTGGAGTACTAAAAAGTTCTTTACACACTACATATAATAATCAACTACCACTATTTGCTCTTCCTAAAACTGGGGACTTTGGGAGAAAAGGTGGTGAATTACAGTTAAAATGACAATTACATTTACAGACTTATTTTGCTTCAGAATACATATCAATTCACATTTTCTTATTTAGCCAGTGCCAAAACATTAAAAAAACAAACAGACAATGCCACACAGTAAGAAATCCCAGAAATATTACCATAAAGAACAGATATGGCAAACAAAGCAGACAAACATTTTCCCAATTGATGAACTTCCTGCAAATGTAATGCATTTAAAACAATGACAATAATTACAGTTCATATGTTCATAGGTATGTACTAAGCTAATCGCCCTGGAGCCTTTACAAGCCTAGCCCATAGGATTACCCTGGCATTGTGCCATCAGACCTTAGTTCCCAGTGACTCTATCGAGTAAAGCCACTGGAGTGATCCCTGGGGTGAATTTTCTATTTCCCACCCACTCATCAAGATTTCTCTTGAAGAGGGACAGTGAGGTGCTCTACTTGACATGTATGGGAAGTCTATTCCATAGCATGGGCAGTCTCTGGGTTATGAACCTGTCCCTCCAGCATGTTCTGTTGATTGTGGTAATGAGGTTGAGGTCTCTGGAGAGTGTAGTGCGGAGGGATTGGGATTTCTTCAGATGTAGCATTTCTAACAGAGCTGGGTCAGACATGGCTTTGTAAGTCAAGCAGAGATTGCCTCTAAGTAGGCAATATGAGACAGAAAATAGATGGAGTTTTTTTAGTCTGTCCATATAGGAAAAATGTTTAAGGCCTAGGATCCTCTTTGTGAGGTACTTTTGCGGCCTCTCCAGTTGTTGCAGGTATTTAGTGAGGTACATGCCAAATGGGGCATTGTACTCAATGATTGGCCTAATGAGGGAAGAGTAGAGGGAGACAATGACCTCTTTCTTCCTGGATGCAAAACCATTAGTAATGAGATGTGCCACATAGAAGGACTTTCTGACCATAGTGGCAATGTGGTGGTCAAAAGAGAGGTTGCTGTCAACCTGTGCTCCCAGATCTCTTATAACGCCTTCTGTGTTCAGTGGACTACCATCAATGTGGTAATCCATGGGAACTAGGTTTTTCCCAAAGGAGATGACCACACATTTTTTGGCATTGAGCTTAAGGCCACCCATGGTTCTGACACCAGTTATTGGTCTCAGTGAGGCCTTTCTGTAGGATGTCAAGATCACTTGGGGAGTTAATAATAGCTCCTAACTTGCAATCATCTGTGAACTTTGTCAGTCAGAGTCCCTTCATGTTGGCCTGGACTTCAGAGAAGTAGATACCAAACAGGAGAGGACCCAGGACCGAACCCTGTGGGACTCCACTAATGACTGGTTAGCAGTCTGACTTGGAGTCAGCTACTTTCACACTGTGGGTTCTACCTGTGAGCCAGTTTGCAACCCACCTAGTGATATATGGGTTGATGCCTAGCTTAGTGAGTTTTTTTATGATTCCTGAGAGGGGAATGGTATCAAAGGCCTTGGCCAGATCATGGTAGGCTGTATGAACCTCCTTGCCTACATCCACAGCTCTGGTGACTGACTCAAAGAAGTTGACCAAGTTGAGCAGGTATGATCTACCCTTCACAAAACCAAACTGTGTGGGATCCAGAGTTTGGAGATTCTCTATATCCTTGTTTATTAGGTCCATGATGATGCATTCCATATTTTTGTATATCAGACTCGTCAGGCTAATGGGACGAAAGTTCCCAGGGTCTGTAGTCGCTCCTCCTTTGTGGAGAGGGATGACTGTAGCAGTGCGCCATTCGTTAGGGACAAAGTCTGAGGTGAGGCTGTGATTGAACAGGGCACACAGGTGAGGTGCCAGTTCACTCTGTAGTTCATGTAGAACACAGCCAGGGATGTTGTCAGGTATATTAAAAGCTGTATTCTTGGCCTTGGACAGTGCTGCTTTAACCTGTGCAGCAGTAATACTGGGTGCCTGGAAATCTATTGGTATTGTTACTGGTCCCTTAGGGGGGAGAGAGCGGTAAAGTTGGCACTGAATCTGTCAGACAGTATATTGGCAATATATGTTAGCTCGGTATAGGAGGTACCATTGTGCAGTAGCTCAGAGCAAATCTGGATATTGCCATGGAGATTCTTTACATAACTATAGAAGATTCTGTGGTTGTCTTTACTTTCTGCTGCAATTCTCTTTTCATAGCTAGCTTTAGAGGATTTGATGAGGGATCTCAACTTTTTCTTGAGGCTGATAAGGGAGTTTTTCCATTTTTGGGACATCACCTTATTCTGTATCAGTTTCTTCCTTCTATTGTAGAGTTGTTTATGGCAGGTGACCACCAGATTGGCTTCCTTTTTTGGAGGAGAGCATCTTGGTTCTGTTGAGTATGGTGAGATCCATGCATTTGTGTACGTGTTCATATAGTGCATTGGTGTATGATTCGGTGGTCATGCAACTGATCTCCATTTGCATGGGTGCAGTGAAGTTAGCCACCTCTGTTTTTAGGAGCCCAAAGTTAGCTTTGGAGAAGTTTTTCATGGCGGTTACCTTTGCAGGGAGGGGGGACTATGGATTTCCAAGGGGATTAGTTTGTGGTCAGATCTAACCAGGGAGGAGTTGATTATTGGTGTAGAGCAATGGTCACCCATGTTAGTAATGACCAGGTCAAGGATGTTAAAGTCATTTGCTTCATAAATTGTGTTCTAGACTTCCTTTGATTCAGAATCATTAATTTGCATTTTTTATTCAGTCTGTATCTTCAAAATTCCTATACAGCATTATTGTCTACACTCAAAGTCAACTAACAATATATTCTATACGTACAACATAAAAGACTAAAACTTACTATCTTATTACTATTAGGCTTGTGGTATCTTTAGCACTGTATGACAACAAACAACTTATACTTAAAAGTATTACAACTGTCCAAGTATAAGTTAGATTTCTATTTCATCTTTAATGTGAAAACATTCTTCATAACAGAAGCATGCCATTAGACAAACAAAAGTCAGCACCATAAAATAAACTTAAAAGAGCACATTACCCATACTATCTGTAAATTGTGCTCTTTGTGTATTGCAAAGCATTAAATTAAAATACACTTTCATTCATTAATAATTCATTGTGCATATAAACATGCTCTTAAAAACACATAACATCACAAATAATTGCTACACAAAAAACATGCAAAAACATCACTCTCTGTTTAATTTTCTCTAGTTGTATATTCATAACCATATCATCACATATAGCCACAGCCCCTCTTCGGCATAAACACAATGCAAGTAAATGCAATATACATCCTGTGACAAAGGGAAATACTCAAAAAAATACCAACAGTTCCCAAAGGGAACAAGGAATTCTCCCCAGGAAAAAAACACAGTCAGGAAGCACTGAATTAGCTGCCAAGAAAATATGATGCCACTATTGTAGTCATTAATATCTCAATTTAACTTTTTCTTCTTTCTCTCTATTACTTCCAACTCCACCTTGGTCTCACTTAACTTGATTTCATGCAATTTGCTAGAAAAATTATTTTCAGAGGTTTCAGCTATCAGCGCCTCCTGCAGTTGTACTATACCATTCCGTGCTTTCTCCTGTGCATGAATATTTCTTTTAATTAAAATTTTAAGCCAATTTGTGGTGCATAATAACGGAACTGCTTTTCACTCCTCTAATAAATCTATCTCTTCCTCCAAAAACTCAAATGCAGGCAGCCGATCTACTCTTAGCCCCCTTGGTGTAATGTTCATATCTACATATTTCTGCAACAGTCTTATGTTACAGTATAAGGAAACCTCCTTTTTTAATAATTTCTCCAACTGTTCATACCTCTCATCCATTCGACTCTCCATTCCCATAGACCATAGATCATTGTTAACCATTTTGACATCTCTCTCTTTCCACATCTCAGTACACCTTAATCTTTCCATATCAGCTTGGGTTTTAAACACACCCGGAATTGCAGATGCTCCTTCCAAAGACATATCCAAAAAACACCAGCAGTTCCCAAAGGGAACAAGGAATTCTCCCCAGGAAAATACACAGTCAGGAAGCACTGAATTAGCTGCTATTTCTTTATTTTACTTCATCTGGTACCTCAGCTACACAAGCTTTCTAAGGAATAAATCAATGCAATTTAAGTAGCCTTTTTATATGCCCTTAATTAATGTGTTAATACATTTAATTACTATATATCAATTATTATACTTTTAATTATCACAAATTCAGTTGTTAAGTTATTGTGAACTTCTACCCAAACTTAAAGTATACCCCCATATATACAGGTATCAAACAGATAAACAACATAACATCACAATTAATTGCTACAAAATAAAATCATGCAAAAACATCACTCTCTGTTTAACTTTCTCTAGTTGCATGCTCCTAACCATATCATCACATATAGCCACAGCCCCTCTTTGGCATAAACACAACACAAATAAATGCAATATACATCCTGTGACAAAGGGAAATACTGCCAGCCCAGCTAGCTGGAATTTTGTAAGTGGTTGTGTGTCATTTGTGAATATCAACATGATTCATATGCCTGTGTTACAAATGCATTAGAACTGTATGTCATATTGTATAGACGTGCTGAAGAGATATTTTTATACACTATTGTAACTGCTTAACAGGGGAGACTGAAACACAGGGGATTAACTTGCAAAATGTCAGAAGAATAGTTGAGGTTGTTACTTTATAGATGGGCCATAAACAAAGGGATATTATATTTCAGTTTCAGTCAACAGGAGACAGTGTGTCTATACTAGGGGATTCTCTGTGTTGCCTTGAAAGAGAGAGAATTACTAGGCTTGAGATGTAGAAGTGTTTTATTGTTTTGGGACTTCCAGGATGTGCAAACATCTGAGAAAAAGCCTTTGTTTATATATTTTCACAGGCGGATGCTACATGCTACCTCAATGGTTGTTTTTGAGCCTGGGAACTGAAGTCAGATGACAAGAAGTGATGTCATGCTGCAAGTATCCCAGCAGCAATATGTGAGATATTAATTTAAGAACTTGCTGAGAGAGAGAGACTGTGCATTTTGTGTTTTGTCTTTTGACCTGACAGCATCAGCTGGGAAAATCAACTCATCACATCTGTCTTGCCTGGCTCTGTAAGTAAGTTAACTAGGGTACAGTAATCTCTTTTAGATTCAGTAAGGAATATAGTAAAGATTAGTTTAGATGTTTTTGTATTTTTTTGAGACTGTCCTCCAATGTTGTTTTAAATATTTCCTTTGATTTTGAACTCTGAAGTTACTGTGATGATTTACTGAGTATTTTCTTGTTCTTTTATTATTTATTATGAAATATATTTAAGCCTATCTTTGTGGCTGATATTTGTGAGACATATTTAAGCTCTTAGACTACTTGCATATAAATCTATTTGGTGACACTGTGCAGGCCATTCTTAATAGCTTTGCTCTTGGTCAAACTACCATTTGGATTAATAGTAACATTATACAGTAGGATTGGCCACACTTTGCTAAGGACCTTAAAGTAGCTTCTAAGTAGTGGCTGATGGAGGTGAAAACTAACTTATAGTCTGGGCAGAAGGGGGCATAGCTAGTAAACCTGTGGCAGCCTTTCCCAGGTGTGTGTGTGTGTGTGTGTGTGTGTGTGTGTGTGTGTGTGTGTGTGTGTGTGTGTGTGTGTGTGTGTGTGTGTGTGTGTGTGTGTGTGTGTGTGTGTGTGTGTGTGTGTGTGTGTGTGTGTGTGTGTGTGTGTGCATGTGTGTGTGTGTGTGTGTGTATGTGTGTGTGTGTGTGTGTGTGTGTGTGTGTGTGTGTATAAATCAAACCTCAAAGTGTGTGTGTGTGTGTGTGTGTGTGTGTGTGTGTGTGTGTGTGTGTGTGTGTGTGTGTGTCAGCTACTTGGGAAGGGACATAATAAAGCACTGGTTGGACAGAGAGGGCACTGGAGGTCTTTGTTTGGCCACTCAGCTAAGATCTCAACCCTATAGCTTTGCCAGTGGGGAGTCTTATTGGGGATCTGAAGAAAGAGGGAGAAACCAGCCCCAGACTGACTGTAGTCTCTGTGTGCTCTTAAGGGAAATTGCACTTTACTGTGCCTGTACTTGTCATCCTCCCAGTGTGTACATTCTCCACTGTTGCCAGTGGTGAGGATTGAGGCTCCTTGATTATTGGGCCAGTGGTGGGGTGTCATATATTAATTGGAGGGCAGTGGTGGGATATCCACATCACATATTAATTAGTTTGCAGTGGTGAGATATAAATGTCACATAGTAATTGGTTTGCATTGGTGGGATATCCACATATTAGGATTCAGTGGTGTGGATATTGAATTCCTGTAGCCTGTGGTCACTAAGGAAGGTGTTTATACTCTCAGTCAGCCACACAGTGTGCATTCAGAGTTCCATATCACAATTGTTTTATTTTATTGTTTTTGTTAGCTTAGTTAGTCAGGAAGAGCAGGCAATGATGTCAGCAGAGGAGTATGGTAAGCTGGCAAGGAGCCTGTTGGCTGAGATACGCCAGGCCAAAGGACTGATGCATGCCAACTTAACGAAACAGAAATGAATGCAGCCTTGAGCACAGCTGCATCACAGAATAGCAATCAGGAGGACAAGTAGACTGGCCTTGGGAATCTACAAGTCTCAGAAAATGGACAGGTCAACCTTTCCACAGAAGACTTAAAATCTGTCTGGAGTTAAAGAGACTTGAACCGGAAGCTAAGTGTTTGGAAACAGAAGCATCAGAGAGACTGATACATCTGGAGGCTGAAGAAAATGAGAAACTGCAATGTCTGGAAGCTGAGGAGAATGAAAGACAGAGTCAACATAAGAAGGAGATGCTGACTCTTCGCCAGGGTCATGGAGGTAACGGGGAAGGGAGTAAATGAACCCCAGAAGCAACAAAGGCCAGTAAATTACTTCCACAATTTACACGGGGATAATTTTGAGTTTCATTCATATGTTTGAAAAGGTATGTACGCAGTATAATGTTGACCAATGGCTCTGGGTACAGTTCCTGACCCCCTTACTCCATGTTAAAGCTGTAATTGCTATTTCTAAATTTCTGACACTGACTGCTTAAATTAGAATACTGCTAAAAATTGTCTTTTATAATGTTTTAAGTTAACACTGAAGCTTAAAGGAAAATGTTTCATGAACATAGACGCAAGGCAGATGAAAGTGTGTGTGAATATGTTGCTAAACTCAGCACTTATTTTCATAGGTGGGTGAGTGGGTGTCAGGCCACCACTGTTGAAGGGCTGGCAGACCTATTGGTGAGGGAACAAGCCCTTAGCAAATTACCTGAAGACATGAGAATATGGTTAGCAGATAGGCAATGCAATACTGCAGATGAGTTGGGGAAGAAGGGAGACCTATGCCTAGCAAGCAGGGCATCACTGCACAGAATGGGTATACCCAGTGCTGCTCATTGGTCTAAGGGAACCCATGGTGGGGAGCCTAGACTGCCCCCAACAGAGTCTGCAGTAGCAGGTACATGTCCAGGACCAAGGGTTAAATGTTTTAAATGCAACCAGTGGGGACCATGTAGCATATAGATGTCCATGGAGGTAAGGTGGGGAACAAAAGGTGGGAGAGGCAGTAAGTGGGAATGACAAAATGCAGCAGTGAATTGTCTGGAGACAACAAGGGTACCAAACTAGCACAAGAGGTTATATCCTATCTTAGTAAATAGGAAAGACGCCACTGCTAAGAGAGGCACAGCCTCTGACCTAACCATTGTGAAGCCTGCAACGGTTAAAGAGGAGCACTTCTTGCTTGGACAGTCTACTCCAGTCAGAGCTTTAGGAGGGACTCCATTCCAAATACCTTTGTCTAGGGTTCACCTGGACTGGGAGGGTGGAAAACAAAGTCAGCAAGTGGGTGTGTTTGAGGTTATCCCTGCAGATGTCCAGATAGGGAATGATTTTGATAATGCAGTACTTTGTGTGCATGCAGTGACATGCAGTCAAGCTTGGAGACAAGCATGTGGGTCTGGTAGCCTGGGGGTGACCCAGACAGACCACAGACTTGAACTCAGGACTGGTGTGGTGGTTACTTCAGGGAGGGAGCTACCCAGTAGCAGTGAGACTGAAGGTGAGCCGCAGCTGCTTATGGGTACTGAAGTTCCCTTGGACAGAGTGACTGCAAGAGCAGAGGTGAGTAGTAGTACCCATGCTGACATTGAGGTGCTGCTGTCAGAGAATACCAGACTTCCTGTGAAAGGGGAGCTGGGAAGGGTTACAAAGATAGAGTTGAGATAGGCTCTGCTCTCAGACCCCATATTACAAGGTCTGAGGGAGGTAGCTAGTGAGGAACCTGATTTTCAAGGGAAGGGGGAATCTATATAATGGGACAAAGGGTTACTGTATACAGACTGGACCCCTGAGGGAGGGCTATTGGATGAGAGAATACAGAAGTCAATAGTGCCCAGAGCCTACCATCTGGCACTTCTAGCCGTAGCCCACGATATTCCCTTTGCTGGTTATATGAGCAGAAAACATATCAAGAGACATATTATGCAGAACTTTTACTAGCCTGAGATTTCCAGAGATGTAACAGGGTACTGCAGGACCTGTGAGCAGTTCCAAAAAGTAGGCAAGGCAGGGGAAAAGGTCAAAACTCCTTTGATATCTTTGCCTGTGAATAGGGAGCTATTTCAGAGGATAGCTATGGATATTGTGGGGCCTCTGAGTACCCCAAGTTCCACAGGGAAAAAGTATATCCTAGTGGTAGTAGATTATGCTACCAGATACCCTGAGGCAGTGGCATTGTCCTCCATTGAGGCAGAAAAGGTGGTAAATGCTTTTGTTACATATTTTCAGCAGGGTGGGTTTCCCAAAAACAATACTGACTGACAGAGGTGCCAATTTCATGTCAAACCTGCTGGCTTGTCTGTGGAGGCACTGTTGCTGTATGGGCATAGGGTGAGGGGACATCTAGATTTGATTTGAGATGAGTGGGAGGGTGAGTGTGAATCTCACAAGGAGTCTGTTGTGGCATATGTCCTAAACCTCAGGACAAGGCTCAGGAAGCTCATGGTCTTCGCCCAGGAGAACCTGGCAGAAACCCAACAGCAAAAAAAGGTCTGGTATGACAGAAATGCTCGAACTAAAGAGTATGCTGTAGGGCAGCAAGTAACAGTTCTCATTCCTGTCAGACACAAGCCTGGGAGGGACCCTTTAAAGTAGTAAGGAAGGTCAGTGGTGTTAACTACCTGGTAGAATGCTAAGTAAGAGACAGGGGCACAAATTTTAGCATAACATGATGAAACCTTACCATGTTAGAGAGGCCCTTGTGCCGAGTATTTGCAGTGGATGGCAGGAGGAGTCTGAGGGGGATCTGGTGACTGATCTCCTCAGTGAGGTCGGACTGACACCTCAGTGGAGGGGGTAGGCAATGTCCCCGCAGCTATCCCCTACCTAAGTTCAAGAAATCAGAGCAGTGTTACAGGAGTTTGGGGACATGCTCACTGGGAAACCAGGGTGCACCCACCTGGTGCAGCACCATGTGGATACAGGACCCCAAAGGCCTATTAAGCAGGCCCCTTTTAGGGTGCCTGAGAGGGTCAAACAGACTATGAGGGAGGAGATACAGGAAATGTTGTAACTAGGGGTAATCCAGGAGTCCAGCAGTCCCTGGGCCTATCCAGTGGTACTGGTACCAAAGAAGGATGGCAGCACCAGGTTCTGTGTGGACTGCAAGAAATTACATAGTCACACAGAGTCACATGCTTACCCTATGCCTAGGACAGATGAAACTCTAGAGCAGCTGGGTGGGGCTAAGTTTCTTACCACTATTGATCTTACCAAGGGTTACTGGCAGGTGCCCTTCACTCCCAGTGCTAGACAGAGGTCAGCCTTTTTGACTCCTTTTGGCTTGTATGAGTTCATGAAGATGCCCTTTGGGATGAAAAATGTCCAGGTGCCCAGATGTAGCATCTTTTAACTCATTGCATACCCCCCCAACAAAAAAGTCTGAAATGATTACGTTGTCATTGCCCATTCCCTTTGAGCCCTCCTTAAAATTTCACCTTCCAAGCCAGAGGTTCAATGTGGGGTATATACCCCTCACCCCTCCACTTCTTTATATTCTATAGAAATGCTCTAAGGTCTTGAATGTACCTTGTCAGTAACATACAGCTACAGTTAGTTGATCTTAATGTTGAGGTGCTGCATCAACACCCCTCTACCTCACATCTAATTGTCCAAGTGTATTCACATTTTTGCACAGCACCATAGGTGGTATCTCTTTCTCTAGCTGTACTAGTTTAAGCTGGAATGCCTTCATTTTAAGTGTTGAACAAAACTCACCAGGTCATTCTCTAAACACAGTAACAGTAACATTTTTCTGCAGTTTCATTACATTAAAGTGGGTCCCTACCTGCTCTTTTGCCCATTTTAACTCTGTCTTAACAAGAGCTATACAAGGTGCTTTTCAATTTTCTGAATAGAAGTTAGATTACAGGAAATAAAACTGATTCACACTACCTAATCACAAAATGCAATGCTGCTGCATACAACAAAATGGTCCACATTCTGTATATTTTAGGGAACACAACTCCTGGTAGAGATATCTCAACTGTATCTGATTTTCTAGGACATCCCTGATTTTGACTCAAATTCTATCTCTACAAACACACATACCCCCAAAACATTATCTATCTATTCAACTCCCTGGCACTTACTTCTAATGCAGTCTCTCCCATTCAGAGTAATAGTTGACTGTGAACTTTTGGATGAGTTAACTAACTTGGCTGGTGGTAAGGATTTATGCAGCCAAGCAGTTCTATGAATCAATTTGCTGCATAAAGCACTTATGGCAGGCATTTTTGTGGGAGATAATATACCTTTTTAACAGGTGCCACTTCTCCAGAATACCTCATTAAAATTTGTGGTAGGCTAGAGAGACAACAGCCAGTAGTGCTGCATTTCTTTGAGGTAAGGCACTGTGGCCGCCTCTCATACCTCTCAACTGTACAGACGTTTACCAAATGTCCAGATTTTTGCCTCATATTTTTTATCCATTTTTCATAAAATTGTGGTTTTCTGGCAAATTAGTGGCAAATCATTAAAGACTGAAGTTAGAAAATAATGGCAAACAGTTGAGTTTCAGACTTCATACCTTTCAGAAAATTCATGCTAATGCAAAGCCTGTTATTTTATCAACTTTCTAAGTTTATAAGAACAATATTTAAAAACTGTCCCTATTTTTGGGCCTTTGTCCCACTTTTATTTATTGCTTTGTCCAGGTTTTTTGTCTAAGAGGTTGAGAGTTATGTGTGGTAGAGCTCTCTCGAAATCAAAAACTGTTACTGCCAGCAGTAAAATCAGCTTACCCCTGAGGTAAAATTTCTGAATCCCAGCCTATGTCAGTTTGCTGATGTGCTTAGAATAAAGCAGACTTCTAAATCTAAATATCCACCATGTTTCCTTGCTCCTTTACAGAGATATTGACAAATGTATGACAAATGTATTAATTTTCATAATCTAAAAATAAATAAAACCGTTATATCTTTTCATGTATGTTACACAGATTGCGTGTCCAGAAATAAAGTTAAAATTATTAATGTCTGCTTCAAAATGAGGTCATCCCCATAATCTTGTTATACTCCATTATAGAGGTAGTCTTAA
The DNA here is from genome assembly GCF_019279795.1 of Protopterus annectens. Lineage (NCBI taxonomy): Eukaryota > Metazoa > Chordata > Ceratodontiformes > Protopteridae > Protopterus > Protopterus annectens. The sequence continues at coordinate 1,853,555,869 of NC_056726.1, forward strand.
AAATATAAAAAAATGTCATACTGTGTATAATCTACATAACAAAGAAAGCGGTATGTCTCTGCAGTTTATACTACAATATAATGGTAGAGAGTGTGTTGTGTTTGTAATAATGCAAACCTCAGAATGATACTTTACTGATTATAGTGCAAGGCTTCCTTAGAAAGATATTAACCAAAACTATGACAAATATAGTCATTTTCATAAAAAGAA
>NC_056726.1:1853561078-1853606078 GCF_019279795.1 Protopterus annectens
TATGGCTTAGAATCATTGGAAACATTTCTTAGCAACAAAAGTGAATATGATCATAGGAAGATCGAATTGCTATGTACCCTGATGAAATGCATCCTTGAGAACAATAGCTTCTTGTTTGAAGATGATTTATAGTTGCAGAAATGTAGTGTGGCCAAGGAAACCTCATGTGCCAACACCTATGCCAATATGGTGTTGGCACAATGGGAAGAATGCTATGTGCTTGTCAATAACCCGTTCCACAGATGTATTCATTTCTATAAACAGTTCATGGACAATGTCTTTATTTTATGGGGAGAGACTATTGAAGAGTTGCATGCTTTTGTTGCATATTTAGAAACTACCACTGATTTTTTACATTTCACAATGCAACATGGTACTGAAAGCATTTTCTCAACATTAGGTTAAAACAGGACACTGCATCTGGGGAAATACACACTGCCCTCTATTAAAAGGAATGCTGGAAGAATAATATTCTGTATAGATCTAGTATCACCCTGGGCATGTTCATAGGAATATCCTAAAAGGACAATTCCTTTGAGCATCTGGACTTCACACCCAAGGGGAAGAGTTTATTGAAGTGGCTGAAACCATGGGGAACAATTTTTTGAGGAGAGGGTACAAACAAGGTGAAGTGACCACTGCACAGAGACAAGTACAGGATTTAAGAGAGGACATAGAGAAACAATATTTATATAGGGAGAATCACAAGGAAGAGTTTTCACATATAGAAGATGGTAAGGATCTTAGAATGGTCCTTACATACTCCAGTGACATTAAAGGGATTTGTAATGTGATTAGGATGTCAGATGAGGAAATGAAAGGGATTATAGGGGAGGTCCCTCGCTTTGTCTTTAGAAACAACCATAATCTTAAACAGCTTCTATGTGATAAAAATGTGAAATGTCACTCTGTAGTTTCACAAAGAGAAGGCACCCACCGATGTCACAGATGTACTTGCAAATTTATTTATAAAGGAAATGTATTTTTACATATACAACAGAAGAAAGAAAACTATTTTGATGGGTATGCAGATTGTACCAGTAGGAACATAGTGTATATGGCTACTTGTGGCCTCTGTGACTCCTTTTATGTGGGTAAAACCATGAGACAGCTAAAGGAGACGGTTTTCAAACATTTGAGTGACATTAGGCAGCAGGATGTAAAAAAAAAACTTTTTAAGCATATTAAAGAGAATGAAGTACATTCTTTTTATTTTAGGGTAATACAGAGTATAGGTAACAACAAGAGAGGGAGAGATGTTAACAATTTAGTAGAGAAAGCAGACATGTGGTGGATAGGCAGGCTGCAGGCATACAATTCTCCAGGTCTCACTGCCTACTTACCAATTAAACCTGCTCTGAAGGGGAGAAGGCTTAGGAGTCGTGTGTGAAATTTTGATAGAGAGAGTGTGTCACTGAGTTGATTGGGTATGTTTCAGTATTTAAAAGTTTTTTAACTAATTTGTTTTATATGGATCTGATGAAGGATCAGGAGATCCAAAGGCGCTTATCCCAGTAAAGAAAATCTTCCATTTTACTGGTGTCATATACTTTGTTACCCTGGCTGAGGTGACTATGGTAATTATTATGTTGCTTTTATATATATATATATATATATATATATATATATATATACATATATGTGTGTGTGTGTGTGTGTATACTACACACACACACACACACACACACACACACACACACACACATATATATTATACACATATACACATATCACCAATATATAGCTATGTTTATTTGTTTATCTATCTATCTGTCTATCTATATGGTCCCTCCAAGTTGATTGATGAGTCTATGGTTTACAGCTGGTATATTTTTTAGCACATGAGTATTAATCTATTTGCCATATGTGTGTCTTTGTATGTGTGTGTGTGTATGTGTAAGTACTGATTATTTTTTTGTTGATTAAAGGTGCTGCAATGTTTTGCAGACTCATCTTATGTTTTAGGTTACTAGAGTCAAACTCCAAAACAAAAGAACCAAAAGAACTACCTGTTCCAGCTAGTCTTGTAGTCTTGCCTAGTTCATGTGTCTACTTGCATGTATATATATATATATATATATATATATATATATATGTGTGTGTGTGTGTGTGTGTGTGTGTGTGTGTGTGTGTGTGTGTGCGTGTATAGATATGCACACATATAAATATATATATATATATATATATATATATATATATATATATATATATATATATATATATATATATATATATATACATGCATGTATATATTTATATATATATATATATATATATATATTTATATATATATATATATATATATATATGTATGTATATGTATATATATATATATATATATATATAAATATACATGTATATGTATACATATGTATATATATATATATATATATATATATATATATATATATATATATATATATCACACACAAACATGACTGATTACTGTTTGTCTGAAGTACAGGTGACATCACAATTACTATAATGCAAACATACACACATATACTAAGAAGCTGTTAAATATGTAACGTATCACAAGAGCAACACGAGTCTTTATATCCCTATATAGTGAAAAAGTATTACTCATTTATTAAAACTCTGAATGAAAAACACAAGTTATCATTTAGTGACCACAATAATGCAATTTATTTTTCATGGTATAGGGCAGTCTGATATTTTCCATGCTAATGTGTTAATGTTCCACAGTGTATTAGTCAAGAATTTCACACATTTCACAACACTGTGGTAATTTGCCATGACATTTCCTCACATTCTCATCTATTATGTGATAATGGTTTAGCGTGTTAGCCAAGAATTTCTCACATATTCATAACTTACCCTAAATTGCAGTAGCATTTCCTAACATTCTCATCTGTGATGTGTTAACGGTCCAATTTGTTAGTCAAGATTTTTTCAGATTTCCACACAACTAACAATTAAGGTACATAATCTGTTCACCAAGGTACCTGGTGTCATTCATTATAGTCTAGGTGTTGCACATGATTTTATACAACTATAATACCTCTTATGTGCCCAAGCAGTAATGTCTGCATTGCCTGGTTGTTAATATATTTGCAGAAATATGAAAAATATGACAATACAAGCCTGACAGATGAGAATGTCAGGTGCTATCATTTTAATGGCATTAGACAGAATTTAGGTATCATTATAACTGTGTTGCCATCATGTAAGCTTTAATATTAAAAATGCTCACAAGTTATACATTTTCTCATTCAATGAAAAACTGATTTTTTTTATCTCTACAAACACTATTCTCGCTACACCCACCCATTACTCAAGCATTTCTTTCTCCTGTCATTCACTTTCTGCTGAGGGTAAGCAATATCAAGAAAAGAAAAAAAATGTTATCTGTTTTAACCTCTTTTAGCTCTGCTACATCAAAAATAAAGTATTATCTGCAAAAGACAGCACACCTAATCAGAAAACAAATATATACACTTGTATTCAAACATGCATAAAAAACAGTGATGTAATGCAGAACTGTATAGGACAGATGGAAGAATATACATTCTAAGCAAAATAAGAGTGGTTATCATATAGGTTTTCTTACTGTTTGGAACGTTTAATACTTAATTCTTCATTTTTTATATAGATAAAAGGTTGAGATTGAGCTCATGTTCAGATGTTACCCACTGCTATTTACTTTATTTCCTCAAATAAATAACTAAATAATGTAGGTGCTAAAATGTTAAATGTATTCAAAATTATGACACTGCCACATTTAGAAAGACAAAAGATCTTGGTCTGAAGAAGTTTAATGTATGGGGAATAGCGTCAGTTTTCAAAGTGAAATTTCAAGACATGAATGACATTTTTGGAATGAAGGAGAGACCACTCAATAAATGTCAGTCCAAGGCTAGTATACTAAAATACTAAGCATGGATTCAACTCTTGTTGTGGGCTGCACCTGAAAAAAAATCCAGTCCTCATTTTCATGAAATGTCTCCCCTTCTCCCATAAGAAACACTCACTTTAAGGCTGCTGGTTCATATATGCCATCCAGCACAATTCCTTGACCCCCCCCCCATTCAAATCAAGTTCTGCTTGCAAAAAGCCCTACCAACTACTGAGATCTAAAATTATAGGAATATCTACTGTAATGAGCAGGTTCAAGGAGTAAAATAATGGAGACAGAGAACCCACTGTGGGAGACCCTCTCAAATGCAAAGAAAGCAAGGTAAGCATAGCTGTTGCATCTTGCTTTGAGCAAGCACAATTCCCTAGAATCACAAGCAGAGTTCCAAAAGGGTGGAAAGGGACTCAGGGTTGCCCTGAAGCATGGTCCATCCAAAGGGCTCTATAATCCTTTAGATGTCCAGATGATGGTGCTTGGTAAATGTGTGTACAAACGACTATGTTTATTTATTTATTTTATTTAACATTTGTTGACCAGGAAAGTCCGACTAGGTTCCACAGATCCTGTTTTCAGCGGAGGCCCGGGGAGAAATGCTCCAGAAGCATGTCTTTAGAATGTGGGAGGAAACCGGAGTACCCGGAGGAAACCCACACGAATGCAGGGAGAACATGCAAACTCCACACAGAAAGGCACCCCAGCCTTGAATCGAACCAGAGAACCTCTTGCTGTGAGGTGACAGCATTAACCGCTGCACCACTGCACCACCCAAACACCTTTGTGTTTCAAAGTACAAAAACATTAATTTTCATAGAAAGCAATGGATGCAGACATCCTTTCAACTATATTGGTGAAAGGCCTGCTGCACTATGAGTGATCCACTACTAAACTGCCTTTACCAGAAGCAAAAGACTTGAATCCTATGCTCATGGAACCCTGTGGGTAAACTTACAACTTGAAACTGGTCAGTGTGTTATTGAGGAATGAAGGAAAAGACTGAAGTATCTTCAAGATTCATCCTCTAAGACCTCTGTACATTGTGAAAAGTCAAACAAAACAATCTATACATAAAAGCCTGCAGTGCTGAAATGTACATAGTAGGATCAATGGCAATCAGAAACAGTTCAGATCCAGCAAACTAGCTCATTCATATGTGGGAATGTGATAGTTTATCATTCACAAAGTACAAGTTTTACTGGAGAGGTTGGAAGATGAATTGTTCACTGCAGGCCTCAGATGAAAATTCCATTCAAATAATAATGCCTCTATGCACAGAGATGCATCAAACAAGGAGCATAGAGCATCTCAGTAAAGGAATAACGTTTTTTAAAGCACAAGATGGACCATATGGCTCTTCTTCAAAGTAAAACTAAGTCATTATTAACCACTGTACTTTGCTGTATTCATAAAACCAATAAAAAGCAGATTAAAAATTAAAATGAAGATTTATTTTAAGCTATTTTTTTTATAAAATTCAACTAAGCATCTTCTTGGACTATCAGAGCTGCACTAACAGGTATGGAGTTTAACAACTGAATTCCCAGTGCTTGCAATGCAAATTAGTTAACCAGCTTGTGCTAATCTAGAATTCCAACTTCCATCAGAACAAGGGTGTCTGAAAGATGGACAGGTTCATACTCTGTAATAACTAAGGTCCAGGTGAAACAGGTGTCTAAAATGTGATAGGTAAACAAACAAGCAAACAAACAAAAAAGAATTAAGGAGAAGGTTTTTTTTTTATTTTGTTTCATCCCCAATGGAAAGACTTTTTTTACTGTGCCTCAGAAGCAGCACTTATGGAAGATTTCTGGGCAGCTTTCACAGCCTTCAACATTTCTTCAGGAAGCCCCACACTGCCGCTGAGATATGCACTGGGAGAACCAAGTACACAGGAAGTAGCCTTCATCTTTCCAAAGAAAAGGACTTTGTAGTAAATGAACTAAAACAACCTCTTGGAGACAGAAAATCTAAAATTGACTGAAAACATGCCAAAGAATTAGTCATGGTTTTCAGAGTGAAGCTTTACCAAAATGAGTGGAAACAGAGGTAATTACACAGCAGCCTTCCCTGCCAGTTTACAATTGCCTTGATGGAGAAAGCAAAGCTAACATTTTTTTAGAAAAAAGACCAAATTACTGATTTTGTTGAATGGTTCTGAGGCCTCTTTTAGTGAGTTGTGTACTAGCCAATCAAGAGGCTACACATCAGTCCTGAACACAGATTGTACTTGATTCTAAAATACTTAAGTACCCATTGCAGTCATTGCACATGCTGAAAAAAAGACAAAATACAAACAGTGCGTAGAGTAAGTATTAAAGCTCTCCCTGATTTACTCACACAGTTAGCTGTTCCTTGCCCAAGTCTGAAGCTGCTGCTGGGCTCCATGTCCCTGGTCCTGGACTGCTGCTGAAGATCACCATCTTGAATGATCGCTTCATGTCCACTTATGAAGTGTCTTCAAAAAAGCTCCTTTAGCAGGAATTTCTCAGAGAAAAGTAGACAGTATTGTTGCAAGAGCTTTCTTTTATGCCTTTTAATGAGGCATGAATAAATATGATCTTTGAGTAGAGGGTATGACTGCAAAAAAACATGATTGGTTGTTGCCAAAGATATCACCTCCAGAAGGACAGCTGTAACCATTCCAGGCACAACCTGGGTGAATCGCAGTTTACATCAATCAAATGCAGCAAGGAATTTCAACTTTTTTATTACTTTTTTTTTTTTTTTATATAAAGAGCAATACCTGCACTTTGACCATTTCATATAACACTGCAGAGTTATAGTCAGGGTAAAGCGAAGTGGCGGTGTCTACCCCAGATGCAAGCTGCTAGAGGAGCGATTGTCATGTACCATTGGTGCTCGGCTACACTAGTGGTATTGATTTCTGAAGCCAAAAGAATAGTGTAGCTTCATAAAAGAATGCTAATAATGCATTTGCAGTTATAGCAGAAATGTACAGCATGTAAGCAATTGTAACAAGCTACTTTTTACATTTTAGCAAGTAGTTTGTTGCAGTCTTCAGCTCTGGGACGACCTTTTTTGCTTGTGAGCTTTGAGATGGGGAAGTAGTACTTTGGGGAACTGCACAGGGTGCCAGATGACCTGGTTATGGTTCTGCAGCACGGTACCAGCCTGCCTGCAACTGATCAACTGATCTTGTACAATTGAGGAATGGTGGCATTTAGTTTGTTGGAAGCTGCACTTTTACAGATAAGATTAAGAGAAAACTAATTCTCTTATTTTTTTTCCTATAGTATCAGCACTGTAATCCAGTGGAATAACTCGGTATAAAAGTTAAGGAATATAATTTAATTCCCTTTTACATTTTGTTTTTTTTTTCCATTGATCATCCAGTACTTAACTTGAGATTACCATACATATAGAAGATACTCAGAGTTATCATTATAATACATTTGCAGTCTCGGGGAACATTTAGATGATTATATACATTCACCTTGAGACAGCACTCAGCATTAAGGAGTAAATGATTATGAAGATAAAATTATGAAGGTGAGAAGAAATGATAGAAGAAAGTGGATATGCAGAACAAGGTGACAAGTAATATTTATATTAATGTACGGGGGAGTTAAAAATGGAGGATAAAGACTGAAGGAAGGCTATATAAATATACAGAGAAGATCAAGGAAGGAGGAGGAGGAGACTGAGGTACAAGATATAGTAAAATGATAAAGGAACAAATGAGAAAGCAGTTTATCTAGAGCATATTTACAGTTATTTACAAACAGCTGCACTTAAATGGCAAGTCTCAGAAGATAGTGTTGTAATGCAAGTACTCAATAAGGGTTGTCTTAGCTTACCTGCCTACATCATTCCATTGTCGTTAAAACATCTGACCTTAGCAGCCTCTTGTAAGGGGGTCTTAAATTTTACTTAGGATATTGAATAGCTTTTTAAGTTTTTAAATGCTTTAGATTCACAGTGGTGACCGTACCATTGCATTTTATTGGATTTTTTTTTGGCAGTGGGTGACCATAATTTCTATGCTGGTTAAAATTAGCCCAGTACTCCTCATTAACTATCAGTTTGGTTTCCTTAATCAAGTGGATTATCAACTAATAATCTGCAATATGTGAAAGGACAGAGTGCGAAGAAGAAAATGACTGCCTAGTAGGTAGTGCAGTGGTTATACTGACTGTTATTTATTATGCGTATTTTTCATTTTTACATTAACATTTTTATAACTGAGTCATCTACATGTTGTTGTACAGGGAAATAGACAATATTTCAAACAGATAAATCACATTATAAAAAATGTGCATACGAGCTGCTTGGCCCTATTACTAGCCTCTAACTAAAATAGTTATGAAAATTCTAACACTATCTTTAGGAAGTGTGAAATACAAACAAGCAAGGCAAAATGAAATATAAACTCAGTGATGTGGAGTATTACTATTTCTTTTGCAGTGATATCCAAACAACTGTTTAAGATGTTCAGAATTCATGGGAAAAGGTGATGAGGGGCATAAAGTTAGCATAACTCTTTCAAATTACTTCTTCCATTGAATCACAGTCTGTGGTACTTTTCGTATCAATCAAGATTTAAACTGCAAAAAACAGATTTTTCTTAAAACATCAGGCCATCTCTGCTAACAAACACAAAACCCTACTATTGTGCATTTTTCAGTGTATGATATCTTTAGTTACCCTCTCCCTAACAAAAAAGTTACTATTTCTTTTACATTTATACTGCAGTTCCTGTAGCATCCGAGTGAAACCATTACATGTCATGTACAGTCTTTTTTTCACAGTTTTCTACATCAAGCATTATAATTTCTATACAACTTTTTAAATTTTATACTTTCTTATTTATAAAACATCTTTATTACTAAACCATAAAATATAATACACACAAAAATTGTATAGCAGCCCATTGCAAGCAAATATAAACATGGCAGAAAATTTCAATAACAATACCATTAAACTTGATAAATGACCTTTTGCAGTAGTAGGATGGGTTCTTTTTTACGCATGCAACAGATTGTCAAGGACTTGCCAAGGTTATCTTCAAAAAGATCTTTTAAGTTCACCAAAACATTATGTACAGCATTTTCCTAAAAGCCAGCTATGAATTAAAATAAATGTCACGACAAATATATTTATTGCACAAGCTCCATGGGCATTGACCATAGAGAGCATATTGTAGGAGTTTTATCTTTTAGTTAAACTCTTATACAGCCATGTCCTTCTTTTAATATCAGTTTTTAGCAAGCCAATGACAAAACATCAAGGAGCAACATATTTAGTCTACATATGACCTCATTACTTCCTAAACTGATTGAAAATAAAGGAGGTGTCAGGTTGAGCTGATTTGGAAATAGCTTGTCACAAAGCTCTTGTAATTCTTTTTTTTTTTTAATTAATTAAGTTCATATATTTCTAGAAGATGTGAAGCCAATGGCCCACATCTCCCTCATCACATCTCCAGCAGTGAGAATCAGCTGCTGGAAACATTCAGGCCAGTCTAGCAGGAATTTAGAAATATTTGTAGAGGTACTTCCAACAAAGAATCTGAATCTCTTCAATCTTTGAGTCAGAACTAGCTTACTCCAAGCCTTTTGAGTGATGCGCTCCTTTAAGTCCTCTTCTGAAGCAATTCTGTATTTATTAAGGTGTTCAAACCATACAGCAATGAAAATTCTATTAAGTCAATTTAAAAGCCCCTTGTTAGAATAAGCTACCCCTCTTTTCTTGATAATTTAATCCATAATGAGGAGTCCTCTGGTTGTATTGTAAAAAGTTTGCTTTTCTCTAAACCCTCAATAAACCATTCAAAATTAATCTTTAAGTTGTATTTCAGTCTATTTTAAAACACAAACATTTCAGTTTGTTCACATCAATAAGTTGCGCTCAGTATATCAGACCTGGACACTTATTCAGCAAACTGTGAATTCTCCTTGACTAGATTCCCCACCTTATAGTGTTTACCTAGTTAGAATTCCAGTTTCTTGCATCACCTACTTTATTGTTTCTATTAAGCAGAAAGTGATTATGGAATTACCGTGAGTTAAGTTCCCCCTTATATTCATAATCTTCCACTATAATCCATGTAAAATATCAATTTGTTTTAAAAGAACTGTTTTTCAAAGAAGAGTTATGTTTCTTCACCAATTATCCATGTAATATATTTAGTCTAACAGACATCCCATAGTATCGAAAGTTGGGTAGTCCCATCCCATTCATAGATGCCGGTAAAGACAGCACTTCCCAATGTATTTCAAAAAAATTGGAAGGCATGGCCTTTAAGACTTAAACAGAAGTCACTTGTGGGTAATGTAGGTAAACCCTGAAGCACACACAAAACCAGAAGTGGAAAAAAACAGTATAATGTCTGTATTCTTTGAATGAAGTTCAAACATATTTCCTCTCATCTTCTTTAAAATTTCTTATACCAAAACAATATACATTTATAAACAGGTTCTGCTGAGGCCTCTAAGGTGCCAGATAACTTATAGGTTCATAGACTCATAGGCTAGTACTAGGCTAACTGCCCTTGTGGGCCATGTTAAGCCCAGTCAATTATCACATTTGGCACTAAAATTAACCTATCCTATTTGGTATTTGGATTCACCTTACATATTCCAAGTTCTGCATTTGTATATTACTCTAGTGATAATTAATGGATCATGCCATAAATTTTTGGAGGGGACTCATTTGTGGGTAAAAGCTTTTAGGAGCTGCTTCTGTCCACTAGTAGTACATACACATTTGCACTTGTTTCCCACCTTTCCTATAGCTAGTCTAGTCCAGATACAGATTTGCTGTATCCAAGACTGTTTGTTAGCTTCTGCCCCCCCCCAAGCCTTTCTGTGTCGGAGGGAAGTCTTCTAGCTTGTCAGTGGGAGTGGTAAGCACTAGGTAGCCTATCTATCAGAAGATGAATGGTTTCTGGCCCAGAAATTGTAGTTTATTGGCCATTTGGGCAGTTTTTTCCATCTCCTTCAACCTTCTGGTCTAAAAGCCCATGTTTGCACTTTTCCCGCCTTTCCTGTAACTAGTCTAGTTGAGATATAGATTTGCTGTATCCAGGGTGATGTCTGAGCCCCCGAAGCCTTTCTGTGTTGGAGAGAAACCTTCTAGCTTATCAGTGGGAGTGGTAAGCATTAGGTAGCCTATCTACCATAAGAGGAGTGGTTTCTGGCCCAGAATTTGTAGTTTATTAGCCGTTTGGGCAGATTTTCCATCTCTTTCAACTTTCTGGTTTAATAGCCCATGTTTGCACTTGTTTCTGGCCTTTCCTGTAACTAGTCTAGCCAGATACAGATTTGCTGTATCCATGACTGTTCGTAAGCTTCTGAGAGGTGCCGAAGTCTGCTTTTCAATTTTTCCCTTATATCTGTTACTTCTCTCCTCTCCTGCACTTTTACTAACTTATTAGTCTAGCACTTTACCATACCAGACTTCTTATAGCAATTACTGTAACACACAAAAGTGCTACCAGCACTAAACGTTCTACATGAAAACAGCTCCAGTACTTATTATTAATGCCCACCCCTGCAGGCATGTCTAAAGGTCAGTTCCCTGTGCCTTCTCCTATTAATCTGGTGAACTTGGGCATCCTGAGGCAATGTAGCAACTGCCTCATGTACACAGACAACCCTCTCCTCTTACCTCCCAACACTCAGACTTGCGAGAGATGCATTATATATCCAATTTGGAAGCCATGCACTCTCCAGCCAAGACTGGAATAGCTGGTCAAGAGGAGAAGGTCAACACTTGCACCATACCACATGGAACACATAGCCCTACAGAACTCACACCGGCACTGCCTTCACATAAAAACACAAACCACACAACCACCTTCGCGGAGGCTCTCAATAAAAATCTACACAAACAGCAGAGACCTCCAAAGCAGAAATGCACTCGACCACCACAACACAACACTAATCACGAGACACATAACTCTCCTAAACAGTGTGCCACTCAACCAAAGCCCCTAAGGCAAAACAGTATGCCCAGCACACTAGTCATAGCTGACGCAATAGTGAGGCACACTGATGTCCCATTCACTACGCTGAGTAAGGAGAAAGTAACAGTCAGCTGCCTGTCATGTGCCAGGATCTGCCACAAAACACATGCACTCAGGTCCTCAACAACAGGTACAAATATAACTCTCTCATTGTACATGTGGGTGTGAATGACCTGAGACGTACCTCCCTGGACTACATGAAAAGAGACATGAAGGAACTCTCGGATTATGTAGCCCAGGTGGGTATGACCCTAGCCCTGAGTAGAATCCTACCATCACCCAAAATGATACCACAGTACAAACAGAAAATGATTGATTTCAACAGCTGGCTAAGTTTCTGGTGTCATTCTGAAGGGATCCAGTATCTAGCTGCCTGAGATGACATGATTGATAAACCTTGATGCTTTGCCAAAGATGGCCTGCATCTGTCACCCCTGGGCTTCCGGATACTGGCCAAGGCTCTTGCCACCCCTATAGTGCCTTTTTTAGGGGGTGTTCCAAAGACCAAATTACTACCATAATAGCTACAAACAAATGCAGTCTGAGAGTCATGCTGCTCAACGCTAGAAGTCTAAAAATGCACTCGCTCAAAACACTCCTTAAAATGGAGAACATCAACATTTGTGCTGTAACAGAGACCTGGTTCAAGGCAGCAGAAAGCACCCCTGCACTACCAGGCTTATACTCATTCCACACCTTTTGGCCCCAGAACTTGGACTGAAGCTCCAAAGGTGGTGGTGTTTCCATATTCATAAAGGATGCGCACACCTCCAGACTGGTGGCCCAACATAATGCATCAGAGATACTTCAGGTGCAGCTAACATTGGGTAAGACAGTGATTCAGGTCATAGCCAGTTATAGGTTCCCAACCATGTCCCAAGACTCACACTCCACATTCCTAAGCACCCTGGAGAATATTAGGGTCCGGTCTAACAATCTCATACTGGGCGACTTCAACTACCCGTCCATTAACTGGGAAAACTACTAATGTACCAATACACTTGCCCAACGTTTCCTGGAATTCATTAATTCCAATGCCCTGGACCAGCTCGTTTTTACCCCTACTAGAGGTAGGACATCCTTGACCTGATCATTACTAACATGGGCAACTGTTGCTCTACACCAATAGTCAACTCCTCCCTGGTTTAGATCCAACCACAAACTAATCACCTTGGAAATCCACATCCCTCCCAACCCCCACCCCCTGCAAAGGTAACCACCATGAAAAACTTCTCCAAAGCTAACTTTGGGCTCCTAAAAACAGAGGTGGCTAACTTCATGGCACCCATGCAAATGGAGAATAGTTGCATGACCGCCGAATCATACACCAATGCACTGTACGAACACGTACACAAAGGCATTGCTTTCGTCTTACCCAATAGAACCAAGATGCTCTCCTCCAAAAAAGGAAGCCAATCTGGTGGTCCCCTGCCATTAGCAAACTCTACAACAGAAGGAGAAAACTGACGGGGAATAAGGTGAAGTCCCAAGAATGGAAAAACTCTATTATCAGCCTCAACAAAGAGTTGAGATCCCTCATCTAATCCTCTAAAATTAGCTATGAAAACAGAATTGTAGCAGATAGTAAGGACAACCACAAAGCCTTCTATAGTTATGTAAAGAATCTCCATGGCAATACCCAGATTTGCTCTGAGCTACTGCACAATGGTACCTCCTATACCGAGCCAACAGATATTGCCAATATACTGGCCGACAGATTCAGTGCCAACTCCCCCCCAAAGGACCAATTACAATACTAGTAGATTGCCAGGCATCCAGTATTACTACTGCACAGGTTAAAACAGCACTGTCCAAGGCCACAAATACAGCTGCTATGGGACCTGACAATATCCCTGGCTGTGTAATACATGAACTACAGAGTGAACTGGCACCTCACCTGTGTGCCCTGTTCAGTCACAGCCTCACCTCAGGCTTTGTCCCTACCGAATAGCGCACTGGTATAGTCATCCCTCTCCACAAAGGAGGAGCGACTACAGACCCTGGGAACTATCGCCCCCTTAGCCTGACAAGTCTGATATGCGAAGCTATTGAATGCACCATCATGGACCTAATAAACAAGAATATAGGGAATCTCCAAACTCTGGATCCCACACAGTTTGGTTTTGTGAAGGGTAGATCATGCCTGCACAACCTGTTAGACTTCTTTGAGTCAGTCACCAGAACTGTGGATGAAGGCAAGGTGGTTCATGCAGTCTACCTTGATCTGGCCAAGGCCTTTGATACCATTCCCCATGCAGGAATCATAGAAAAACTCACTAAGCTAGGCATCAACCCCTATATCACTAGGTGGGTTGCAAACTGGCTCATAGATAGAACCCACAGTGTGAAAGTAGCTGACTCCAAGTCAGACTGCTGACCAGTCACGAGTGGAGTCCCACAAGGATCGGTCCTGGGTCCTCTCCTGTTTGGTATCTACTTCTCAGAAGTCCAGGCTAACAAAGTTTGCAGACGATTGCAAGTTGGAAGCCATTATTAACTCCCCAAGTGATGTTGACATCCTACAGAAAGGCCTCACTGAGACCAACGACTGGTGTCAGAACCATGGCCTTAAGTTGAATGCCAAAAAATGTGTCATCATTCCCTTTGGGAAAAACCCAGTTCCCATGAATTACCACATCAGTGGTAGTCCACTGAACACAGAAGGTGTTATAAGAGATCTGGGAACACAGGTTCACAGCAACCTCTCTTTTGACCATCACATTGCCACTGTGGTCAGAAAGTCATTTTGTGTGGCACACCTCATTACTAAGGGTTTTATATCCTGGAAGAAAGAGGTCACTGTCTCCCTCTACTCTTCCCTCATTAGGGTAATCATCAAGTACAATGCCCCATTTGGCATGTACCTCACTAGACACCTGCAGCAACTGGAGAGGCTGCAAAAGTACCTCACAAAGAGGATCCTAGGCCTTAAACACTTGTCCTATATGGACAGACTCAAAAAAACTCCAACTATTCTCTGTCTCATATCGTCTACTTAGAGACGATCTCTGCTTGACTTACAAAGCCATGTCTGACCCAGCTCTTTTAGAAATGCTACATCTAAAGAAATCCCAATCCCTCCACACCACATGCTCCAGATACCTCAACCTCATTACCATAATCAACAGAACATGCTAGAGGGGCAGGTTCATAACACAGAGACTGCCCATGCTATGAAACAGACTTCCCATACATGTCAAACAGAGCACCTCACTGGTCCTCTTCAACAGCAATCTTGATGAGTGGATGGGAAATAGAAAATTCACCCTGGGGATCATTCCAGTGGCTCCACTCGACAGAGGTACTGGGAACTAAGGTCAGGTGGCATGATTACAGGGAAATCCTATGGGCTAGGCTTGTAAAGGCTTCAGGGCCATTAGACCAGTACACGCCTATGAACATATGAGGCAACCCTGTGTTAAATTTCCTTTTTCCCATCCATTAACCCAAGTTATTCTTGAATGTGATCAGGGACAAGCTTTGTTTTACATGGATGGGGGTCTGTTCTAGAGCAATAGTCTCTTCAGTGAGATATACTTGCCCCTTTAAACCATTCTGTTAATGTTTCAGAAGAGGTTTAGTTCCCTAGATTGAGTATTTATGATACAGTTTGTCTTGCTGATGTGAAGTAAATCCATCAGTACTGGATTGGAGGATGCCTTGCATGCTAGACACAGCTCACATCTTAGCAGTCTGTAAGAGACTGAGTATAGTGATAGAGCTTTAAAGAGGTTGGCTTACGACATATTGTTTAAGCGTTGTGTCCTTTTTGCAAAGTATCAATGTGGGTGTTCCAGTTGTTGCATGTGACTGGTCAGGTTTATGTTAAAAGAGGCATTATACTCAATGATTAGCCTTATGAGGACTGAGTGAAGGGGGACAATGATGTCACTGGACCTAGAAGCATTCCACTTGTTTATGAGCTGTGCAGTACAGAAAAATGTCTTTACTAAAGTGGACAAATGTTGATCAAAGTTTAGGTCACTATCTACATAAGTTCACAAATCCTGAACTACTGGGTCATTTCTTATGGATGTATTGTCAATGTAGTAGTTTCCCCGGGAATCAACTTACAAAAGGAAACACTAATGCATTTTTGGCATTAAACTTTAGTCCATGAGTCTGGCACAAGTTATTTGCTTGGGATAAGCCTTCCTGTATGATGGCTGAGTCTTCTTGGGATTCAATAATTACTCATATCTTGCAGTCATCTGTGAATTTAGTTAGCCAGAGCCCTTCAGTATTGGCTTTTACTTCTGAGAAGTGGATGTTAACAGAAGAGGTCCCAGCATCGAACCCTAGGGGACTCCATTGCTGACTGGTCTTTTTACTGAGGTAGCATATCCTACTTTGACCTCCTGCATCCTATCTGTGAGCCAGTTACTCTTAAATAGGTTAGCAGATGAGTGTCATTGAAAAAAGAGGGAATTCATTATAACCATAGAGTGGGGACTGTGTTTAATTTTTATTGATTTAATTTTATTGCTTTTATTTTATAGTCCACTAAATTCCCCAAATCCTAGCTCCCAATAAACTAGATCTAAATCCTCCTCAGAGATAGGTAAGGAAACTATCAAATTGTCTGCACTCAAAGAAATACTAATTTGGAAACCTTTTATGAAATACCCTGTAAAGGGATTGATCTCAAGCTGGTTGACAGAGGCTGTACGTATAATGCATAAAAAGCAATGAAATTGGTTATCCCTGCTTTGCTCCCTGGATAACTTAATAACCATAGATAATTTGGCCCCTGTCTTTATCCTTGATGTGAAATGTTGGTATAATTTCTTTACCAAATGTACAAACTTGTGGTGAACACGTGGAGCATAACTGAAAATAAATGTCTAACTGACTCTGTCAAAGTCTTCATACTGTTGAGGCTCACCAGAAGAAGAGCCTGCCCTGAGCTGGATGCATTTTCAATAACCAAAAAAGTTTGGCTTGCCAAAAGTAATCCTACCAAGTATTTAGCCAGTTTGGTCCTGACATATGATAAAGGATAAATATCTTGGTAATCTTCCTACACATAATAGCTGTAAAACATGAAATCATGCCCCAGGATTCAGCAATGTTCCATGCAGGAATAACTTATTCCTGCATGGAAACTACCATTTGAGTGCAGCATGGTAGTGCGCCATGCATATTTATGAAGGCGCGCTGCCTCTGCACCTAAACGAACAAGGAGCGTGGACGAGTGCAGGAGGTGTGTCTGAGAGCAGAGCTCTCACTATATACATACTCCTGCACTCAAGAATTGTCGTTCGGCAATTACAATGAGTGAGAATGCTCATAGTACAACAAATACATACCTCTCAACCGTCCCTGATTGTCAGGGATGTCCCTGATGTACACTCAAATGATAGCATTGTCCCTTGGAATCCCTCTTAACACTGGTGCCATTGGAATTATACTGAATAAATAATGATAATAATTAAGAGATGATTACCTATTTCACTGCAGGAAATGTACATTAATTCACATTCTGTAATGCTGTAAATGTCTCAAGTTAATAGAACTAATATGTTAAAAGTGTCCCTGATTGTCCCCAATTTTGTCTGGATTTGTCCCTGATTCTGTTGAGAGTTGTCCCTGATTGTATGACAGCTATGACAACAATCACAATTTTATTTTTTTATAAAAGTGATAAAGTTTAACCATAGCTGAGTGGGTTTGCCCGTTGCTTAGCTATGCATAATCCATCTTACACAGCACAAGAAGTTAAATAGCAATATTCACTCAATAGATGTAGTACTGCAATAGTGCAGTGGTTAGAGTGTCTGATTTTCTGAACAGTCATTCTGGGTTTGATCCTCATTATAACAAGTTCACATTTTACATGTAAAAGGAATTTATAAACAATTTTTTTTTGTTGTATAACCTACTAAATAACATATATTTGTGAAGTGGAGTACTGCATTAAGTTCAAATGTGTGGTGTCATTGTAATAAAGTGGTGAAATCCCCCAATAAACACAAGTGCCCCATACAGTATATGTACACATGAATCATGGATACTAAACAAATTTATAACATGTAATGAACAATAAATCAATGCCAAACAGCAAATAGTGGGTAAAATTAAAAATAAGCAATGCTAAGCATTGCACACCTCTGTTTACCAGGTGTAAGCAATGAGTAGCCCAGCTAAATAGATTTGCTGATTGGTATGCCCCTTTAAGCAATGTCAACCTTAGGTAAGCAGGTTTGCCCATAGCTTAGCATTTGCAAAACCATCCAATCATGGCAAAGTGTGGGAAATCAGCCCTATTTAAACCCACAGGTGGGAATACATCTCATAACTGGCTGCAGCTTCCTCCTGTAGGCACAATGGCCGGTGTTGGAGAAGGATCGCGCTTCCGAGCTCAGAGCTGGGGCATCCAGGAGTCTAAGGTCATGGCAGGACTCCTGGTAAAAGACCATGAACAGAGACTGCTGCAGGGCCAATACCAGGGCTCCCAATATAAAGCGGAAGCCTGGGACCGTCTCACAAGTGACCTCACCAGTGCCACTGGTATCCCTCGAACTGGTGAGTGTGTGCAATAAGAGATTAAGAGGTATGTGCACATCAACCTGGAATCTGGGAATATGTGTAGAAACAGTCACGTAGTGTTAATAAACAATACAGGTATACCAGCTTATAGGTGTAGACTGTAGGTAAAACACAGTTCGTATATATACTTGTCTACAAACATACCACTGTCCAAACTAAGGCCATAGGGTAGTGTAATAATACCTGTAAGGTACAGATTACAGCAGTGACTAAGAAAGTTGTGAGAACTACAGAGCTATATAAATTGTTAATTAACATCTCTCTCTCCCCCACACCATATCTGCAACAATAATCTAAATACACAATTCAATGGGTATGTGTACAATTAAATCTACTGTTGGGACATATGTCCTATTGTTTGATAAATATTGAAATGTGTTTCTAAGCATGTTCCATGTTGAAATGTTCTCACATTGGTGGCCTGTTGCCATCAATGTAAACTGCATGCTGTTGTAATGGCCACTGTGGTTCCATATATGCATGTGTTCTGTTTGCTATGCAACTGTTCCAAATCTGGTGTTTTGGGTAAATGGGAATATGTATGTATGCTGTTATACCTAATCCTGAAATGTGTTGACTATTACTAACCCACATATGTTTTAAAATTGCAACACCATAGCATGTCTGGGAAGGCCGGTCCCAGCGAACCCACCTCTCCCACCTCATCTGGCCATGGCACCAGGCACCAACATATCTGGGGCCCACCCTGGGACCTCCTCATCCGCTGGTCCTGCACCACCTTTGGGTGGAACCACCTCAGGGGATGGGGCTCACCCCCCCGGGAGCAGGCGCGGACAAGAAACTGTCACCCGTCATCAGGTCTGGGGTTTGGTGCGTAGCGAGCTCCGCAAGATCTGCTACACCAGCTTGAGGGCCGCGTGGCACATTTAGAGGGTCAGCCTTCCCTTCCTATCCAGCCCCCAGCACAGCCACCTTTGGGGCCATGAAGGTGCAGTGGTGACTGCCTATGGGTGGGGACCTCAGTCCCACTGTTTCCATTTGGGGGCTCATGGGCTTCTGACTTCCAAACACCCCTCCCCGCCCAAGGTGTTTACCCCCACATGTGTCATATACCACCCCTGTATGCTGTCTTGTCTGTTTTGTCTGTCATCCTACCCAACCTACCTCCCCAAATATACCTACTATCCTTCCCCAACATCCCACTCTCACCTTAAAAAAAAGGGCAATCTGTTCCCAAAAGAAAATCTCGCCCCATACATAGCTGTCCATTTCACACGTGTCCACTGGACACATGTAATCTGGTGTAATTGGCTTCACAACATATTATTGTTGTCCTCACCCCTCTCTCATGGGGTTGAATATCCAAATCTACCTCCAAAGTCAGTGTATATGCAGAGTTGTTGCTGTAGAAAAAATGGGCAGCTATGGACCTTTCCTACACTCATCCTGCACATCCCTAGCTATTTTTCTTATCTTTCCCTCTTTGTGACCCCTTTTTCACCTCTTTCCTGTCACCCTTTTTCTTTTCTTTTAAAGAAATTAGCATGGGGTAAGCTGGAGTAAGCACTTTTAAGCAGTAGTAAGTGGGTTTAAGCCTGTTTGCGCAGGGGTATGCAATGCGCACACAAAATAAGCAATTTTGCAGCTAACTCTCTTTAAGCATATTTAACCAGAAGTCTGCATTGCTTACCATCGTGTAAACCTGCTTACAACTGCTTAAAAGTGCCTTAGTCACTCTGTATCCAGCAGCCCTTGTTTTGCCCAGCAACAAAATAATCAGCCTTTGCAAGTCTCAAACCCATGACCCTACACAGCCTAGTCACAGTGAATTACCACTACACCATATGAGCTGTACCTAGTATTGAGGTATTGTCAAACATATCATGCAGCACAGTCATTCAACATTAGGGAACATTTTTTATATATGTAGATGTATGTATGTGTGTATGTCTGTGTGTGTGTGTGTGTGTGTGTGTGTGTGTGTGTGTATATATAAATATATATATATATATATATATATATATATATATATATATATATATATATATATATATATATATATATATATATAATGTCTATATATATTCATATATATATATATATATATATATATATATATAACTAAAATATATTTATATTACATAAATTGTGTGTATGTATATATATATATATATATATATATATATATATATATATATATATATATATATATATATATATATATAAATGTGTAGTGCAATCGCACATCGGAACCACATCCTGAACCTCTCACTGCAAAAGATATTAGTACCTATAGATATGTAGAAGAAGAGTAGATGTAGAGGGTGCACAGTATATGCAACAGCCATAAGTCCTGTATATGCCACCTGTTAAAATGTCCAGTGTGTCACTCATTCCCACAAATGATAATATTTGCATGAAACATATACCCACACACAATGCAAAGGACATAACACCACACACAAGTATGCATACATAGAAAACTTTATTTGTGTACTATTGAATTGTTTATGCCAGTTGTTACAGCACATAGGTGTTTGAAATACATAATCACTGATTAATGCAAGTCTCACACAAAACAGTGGATGCAAGTAATGTGAAAAATATAACATACTATGCTTTCCAGGCTAAGGCCTTCAAGTAGTACAACAGTAAAAAAGCACTTGCCTTGAAGATAAGAAACAATCAACACTTAATTACAGATGTAGTTCAGCAGCCTCCAATTACACTCTGTACTCAACCCCTAGGGGGAAACATAGCAGTTGTGAAAATGTCAATGTATCTGTCCAGCTGGTGAATCTGGGAATCTTGAAGCAATGTTACAACTGCCTCATGTACACAGACAACCCTCTCCTCCTCCCAACAAATTCCAACACATGTGAGAGATGCAACCATATAGCCAAACTGGAGGCTAAGCTCTCTCAACTCAGTACTGGCATAACCAGTCAGGAGGAGAAGGAAACCACACTCACTACAATTCCAGTCTCACATAGACCTACCACGACAGCAAACCAAACACATAAACACACAAAAACATACTCGGAGGCTCTAAATAAAAATCTGCCTAAGCAACAGAGACCTCCAAAGCAGACACCCAAGCAACTGCTACCCCAAAACAAAACACGTGCAACACATAGCTCACAAAGCCAGTGTGCCAAACAGTCACAGCCCTTAAGGCTAAACAACACACCTGATACACTTGTAATAGGTGACTTTATCGTCAGGCACACTGACGTCCCGCACACCAGGCTGAACAAGGAGAAGGTCACAGTGAGCTGCCTGTCAGGCGCTAGGATCTGCCACATAACACAAGCACTCAGGTCACTCCAAGGCAAGTACAAATATGACTCAGTCATTGTCCATGCTGGTGTGAATGACCTGAGATGTACCTCCCTGGACTACATGAAAAGAAACATAGAGGAGCTCTCTGAGCATGTAGCCCAGGCCGGTATGACCCTGACCTTGAGTAGCATCTTACCCTCACCAAGAATGATGCCACAATATGAAGACAAGATGATCAATTTCAACAATTGGCTTAAGTATTGGTGTCATTCAAAGGGGATCCAATGCCTGTCAGCCTGGGATGACATGCTTGACAAGCCACGATGCTTCGCTAGGGATGGCTTGCACCTGTCACCCCTGGGCTTTTGGATATTGGCAAAGGCTCTTGCCACCCCCATAGTGCCTTTTTTAGGTAAGGCTCAAAAGACAAACCCACCTCCATAGGTATCACAAGGGATAAGAAACTAAGAGTAATGCTACTCAATGCCAGAAGTCTAAACCTCAAGATGCATGCACTCGAAACTCTCCTTAGCATGGAGAACATCGATATCTGTGCAGTAACAGAAACCTGGTTCAAGGCTCCTGAGAGCACCCCAGCACTACCAGGTTATACCTCATACCATGTTTTTCGTCAAAGATACCCACACCTCCAGGTTGGTGGCACAGCACGAAGCATCAGAGACTATCCATGTGCAACTAACAGTGGGTAAAATTGCCTTCCAGTTTATAGCCTGCTACAGACCACCCTCCCAAACCCAGGAACCCCACTCGGCCTTCCTGAGAACACTGGAAAATATGAAGGTCTCTCCAAACATCATTATATTGGGCGACTTCAACTACCCAAACATAGACTGGGAGCATTACTCAAGCTCCAACACCCTAGCCCAAAGTTTCCTAGAATTTATAAACTCAAATGCTATGGAACAACTTGTTACCACTCCCACAAGAGGGGAAAACATACTGGACCTGATCATCACTACCATGGGGACTCTATGCTCCATACCAGAAGTGTATCCCTCACAGGTAAGATCAGACCATAAACTAATCTCACTAGATATTCACATCCTGACCCCAGCCCCTGCCCAGAAAACCACAGTGAAAAACTTCTCTAAAGCAAATTTCACACTCCTCAAAACTGAGGTGGAATCCTTCAAAGCCCCCGGCCCTGTGGAAAATACGGCCCAGTCCGCAGAATCTTTATAAATGCATTCTATGAACACCTTCAGGAATGCATGGATCATGCAATCCCAAACAAAACCAAGACCCAATCCTCCAAAGGCAGGCATCCTATCTAGTGGACCCCAGCCATAAACAAACTATACAATAGAAGGAGGAAGCTACTACATGATAGAGCAAAATCCCAAAAAGGGAAGGCATCTCTGATCAGTATTAGCAAAAAGCTATGGGCACTCATAAAATCGTCTAAGGCCAGCTTTGAGAGAAAAATTGCACAGGACACTAAGGATAATCACAAGGCTTTCTTTAGTTATGTTAGGAACCTGGGTGGGAATTCCCACATATCCGCAGAATTAGTCCAAAATGACAAAAAATACACCGAACCCACAGACATTGCCAACATCCTAGCTGACAGGTTCAGCGCAAACCTCTCCCCCCTTTCCCCATCAAAAGGGCAAATATCTATCCCAGCAGAGTGCTGCCCTCCTGACATCTCAGATGCTCAGGTAAGAGCCGCCCTCTCCAAAGCAAAAAACACAGCATCAACGGGACCAAGCGGTGTCCCGGGCTGCATCCTACATGAACGCCAAGAAGAACTAAACCCAAACATAAAACTACTGTTCAATCTCAGCCTTACTACAGGATATGTACTGTCCCAGGCTGCGTCCTACATGAACTCCAAGAAGGACTAAACCCAAACATAAAACTACTGTTCAATCTCAGTCTTACTACAGGATATGTACCCAAAGAGCGGTGTACAGCAACAGTGGTCCCTCTCCACAAAGGTGGTGCCTCAATGGATCCTGGAAACTATCGCTCCATAAGCCTGACTAGCTTGGTCTGCAAAGCTATGGAAAGGATCATCATGGACCTCATAAATAAAGATATTGGGGACCTACAGAAACTGGATCCTACCCAGTTCGGCTTTGTTAAGGGCAGATCCTGCCTCTTAAACCTGGTCGATTTCTTTGAAACAGTCACCAAGGCCATTGACAAGGGGAAGGTGGTCCACACAGCCTACCTGGACCTCACAAAAGCCTTCGATAAAATACCCCACTCGGGCATTATAGATAAGCTCACCAGCTTAAATATAAACCCCTATGTCACTAGATGGTTTGCAAACTGGTTCAAGGACAGAACCCACATGGTTAGAATTGCTGGAGCCATGTCAGACTCCAAACCAGTTACAAGTGGCATCCCACAAGGCTCAGTCCTGGGACCTCTCTTGTTCGGTATATATTTCTCGGAGGTACAGGCCAACATGGAAGGACTGTGGCTGACCAAGTTCGCAGATGACTGCAAACTGGGCACCATAATCGACTCTCCAGCCGACACAAGCATCCTACAAAAGGGCCTCATAGAAACAGGCAACTGGTGCCAGAGCCATGGCCTCAAGCTAAACGCCAAAAAGTATATAGTCATCCCCTTCGGCAAAAACAAAGTGCCCACAAATTACCACATAGATGGTAATCTATTAAGTATGGAAGAAGTAATTAGGGACCTGGGGACCCAAGTTGATAGCAATCTCTCATTCGACAACCACATGGCCAAAGTGGTTAGAAAAACATTTTATATAGCCCACCTAATCATGAAGGGATTCACATCTAGATCAGGGGAGGTCATCGTGCCTCTTTACTCATCCCTCATCAGGCCCATAATTGAGTACAATGCCCCTTTTGGGATGTACCTTACCAGACACCTGCAGCAACTGGAAAGACCCCAAAAGTACCTCACCAAGAGGATCAAAGGGCTCAAACAGATGTCATATGCTGCCCGGTTAAAGAAACTCCAACTCTACTCAGTGGCATACCACCTGCTCAGATGCGATCTGTGCCTGATGTATAAAACCATGTCCAACCCGGAATTAATGGACATGCTGCTCCTCAGAAAATCCAAATCCCATCGAGCTACGTGCTCGAGAGACTTGAACCTCAGCACTGAAATAAGTAGGACATGCTGGAGGGACAGATTCATAACCCAGAGGCTCCCTTCACTCTGAAATAAAATCCCAGTCCAGGTTAGGCAGAGTCCTTCATTGACTCTCTTCAAGAGGAATCTTGATGAGTGGATGGGAGATTGTAGATATACTCCGGGTATCACTTCTGTGTCACTGTTAGACAGAGGCACAGTATACTAACCTCGAAAAAGGGCATAGCAAAATTCATTTAAAATGGGTGGCGAAAGCCAAACACACTCTGGCTAGGCTTGTAAATGCCCTAGGGCAGATAGCCTAGTATGAACCTATGAACCTATGAACCTATGTTACATAACAATGCTTAACTTAAAATGTTACTATCACACTGACAGACAGAACTGTGTGTACCACTGTAAGCTGTAGGCCACCACTGTTCCCATGGAGAAAAGTATGGAAATGTACAGCCATATATCTTAACAGAGATATCCCTCACATGTTGTAACAGCCTAGGTTAAAAGCATTGAATATCCCTCCCCCATAAAAAGTTGTACAATGGCAAATAACACTGTGTACCACACACTGACCTCTGGAATGTACAAGGTCACATATGTTTTGTCCACCTGTTGCTCTCATATATATGGACCCTACCCCACAATTTGTGTGGGAGTCCACAACATGACTGGAATGATAGCAGGAATGTTAGCAGTAAATAATGATAGGCCATTACCTAACAACCTCTTACTGTATTACATCAGGACAAAGCCTGGCATATATGTGGAGGACAGAGGCTGGAACACAGGGCCATATTTCCAATATTGCTATTACACACTGTGGAAGTTACTGGTGTTACAGGATTGATTGCAACATACCTGTACTCAGGAATATGAAGTCAGAAACGCAACAGAATGTTGCTATGTACTGATAGCAATCAACAGAGTTATGTCAATGATCAGTCAGACACATGACCTGTGTAGTGAGCAGACAAAACATAACAGCCAACCCTCTGGCCATCATGTGGATAGGCCCACAGTTGAGAGCTACGCAAAACTAGCATGAACACACAAACCCTGTAAAACCAGCAGTATGCAATGCAGACAACAGCAATACTTACACTCTGTCTGTAGTTCTTGAACCTTATACAAACTTGCATTTGTCCTGTGTCTGCAAGTCCTGTTGTGGAAGATATTGCCACCTGCTGTCTGTAACAATGTTGCCTACACACAGGAAGGATGTCTTCCATACAGAATAGGTAAAGGGATGACCCACACAATTTTGCAATCATTTATAGTAGTGGGTTGCTATGAGATTGGCTACTGGAAGTTCTACACAGCTGGCTGCATGCAGTTAGCAAGTGGGTAACACCAACTGGTGCAGAGGCCATCACCTGCTCCATCAACAAAAGGCATGCTGCAACCTATCCAAAGTAGCTTGATCCCTGTAGAGGAGAGAGAGAGACACAGATAGAGACTGAGGGAAAGGGAGATTGAGATCCCAAAAAAAAAAAAAAAAACAGGCAAAACAGAACTAAAAGTTAAAAACAAAAGATGTTATGTGATCCTATCTCGCCTACATTCAGTACTGATGGGCTCGGAGCCTATCCCTCGGCTCCAACTCGGCACGCTATGCTATAGAGCGAAGCCTCTTATTGGCTGAGCTATTTCTTATCCCAGGATGCACCACCACTAATCCCCCAGATCTCGTTTGCCAAGTACAAGCTAGGACGTGGTCTCAAACTTGGCTGAGATAAGTACTGTTTTTCTTCAAAGTTTCCTGTCAGGAATTTTGCTAATTTTACCCCAAAAGCTGTTTTAACA
The DNA here is from genome assembly GCF_019279795.1 of Protopterus annectens. Taxonomy (NCBI): domain Eukaryota; kingdom Metazoa; phylum Chordata; order Ceratodontiformes; family Protopteridae; genus Protopterus; species Protopterus annectens. The sequence continues at coordinate 1,853,587,637 of NC_056726.1, forward strand.
GCTATTGTTGTTGTACGAGTGGTTTTGATAATTTTGGTTGAGGAAAATTGTGTTTTGAGTTAAGGGAAGGTTTCCCGTTTAAGTTAGAGGGGCCTTCCCCTATTCTTATCTAGCGTCTTTGTTTTTTTTAGGAGGTCAAGTACCTGCTTAAGTTAGAGGGTCTTGACCCTCCTTTTCAGTGATTTTTGTCTTGACATTGTATCTTGTAGTGTACTGTCTTGTGTAAAAAAAAAAAAAAAAAAAGAATTGGTTTTCAGTTTATCTCTGTGGTAAAATCTTTTCTGACCAGCTTTTTTGACTAGTTTCTTAGTGAACTGTTAGTCAGCATGTCTAAGGAACATAGACCCTCTGGGTTTAAAAAGTGCGCGAGGTGTGGTTACAAAATGTCGATAACCGACGACCACTCCTCTTGCGTATATTGTTTAGGCGCCAAGCACCTACAAGAGTCCTGTAGCATGTGTCACGCCTTTTCTTCGAGAGTCCTCCAAGAGAGGAAGAATAAATTAATATTAATAGGGCTGATTAAACCCTCCTTCGAGGAGGCCTTATCTTCCTCTTCCTCTCCTACCAAAAAGAAAAAAGTGTCGGCTCCGACCAGTCTGTCGGAACCGACTGCAAAAAAACCGAGGCAGGCTTCTCCATCGGCTCCACGGACTTCGGAGCCAAGGGTGGAATGGTCTGCCTCGATGCCTCCAGTCTCGACCCCTCTGATTTCGGAGCCAAGGACTGGGGCATCGAGAGGCGGGTCACCTTCATTGGCTCCACTGATTTTGGAGCCGATGAGGGTTGCCGGCTCAGACTCTTCCCCTTCGGCGCCGAAGTCTTCATCGGCACCGATGGAAATTGTTTTGGGATCTCCCTCGGAACCGATAGTAATCGAATCCATTCGGAGCCGGTCCCCTAGTCCTATGGAACCGATGGAGAAGTCGGTTCGGACCCGATCGGTGTCATCTAGATCCTCCAAGATGTCTGATTCGGACATCGACAGGGTGCTCCTAAGACTTTTCCAGTCTCCGGTGTTTCAGAAATTAGTTTTGGCTCCAGCCCATTCGGCTTCGGAGCCGATGGTCCACCCTGTTAGTATGGTTCCTCCTCCAACAGCCTCGGCACTGTTGGAGCCGGTGCTGGTGGAGCCGATGGAGGTTTTCGGGTCGGGCCCGACCCTTACTCCAACTCCAGCTCTTGAGTCGGAGTTCGGTACACGGACTTCCTCTGTTGGCCCGGGGGGGACGCTTTGGGACTGATGTTTTCGGTCCCAAGCCTTCCTCTCGGTGCATCGGCTGCGGGGGTACCGTCTACCATTGTGGCCACGGAGGTGGGACCTTCCCAGGATTCTGGTGGTCCCGCTTTCAGGGCCATGAGGAGTGCGTTAGCCAAATCTTCTTTGGCTACCTCCACGGTCTCCCCAGCTCCTTCCCTGCATACTGAGACTGGGTCTTTGGCAGTCCCCCTGTCCTTAGACAGCAGAGCCCCGGGGCCTGAGGTTACCCCCACTGGGGGTTCCCCTCCTCCTGGGGGTCCCTCTGAAGCTTCTTCGGAGGAACCCCCCAGGAAGAGATCGTGCAAGAGGAAGCACGTTGACTCCCCCGATGAGTCTCTCACATCAGACACTGATCTTGATGATGCAGAGGGGTCCCCTAAGTCGTCCTCAGATGATGTCTCCTTTGCAGACATCCTGGAAGCCCTTAGACAACGAGGCGGCTGGCAATCCAAACCCCCTTCTGCTGATGAGTCGGTGTTCCTTAAGGCCTTCGGGGCTCAGCCCTCCGCCTCCTGGGTGTCTCCACCCTTCGACGAGCTCCTAGATTTGATCTGTCGAAGGGCGTGGGAACACCCAGACTCTGTGGAACTGGTGCCTGCTCGTCCAAATAAGTTCCTGTCAGCACCCCCAGAAAAGGAGTTTTTGACGAAAGGTGTGGCTGTAGATGCCTTGGTGGTGGCATCTGCTACCCAGCAAGATGTAGCAGAGGCTTCGACGTCCATCCATCCTCCTAATAAGGAGTCTAGGAGCATGGATCGGTACGGTAAGCGCATCCTAAGTTCAGCGGCCTTTACTTTAAGGTCCCTGAACTATCTCACGCACTTTACCAGATTTCAGAGGGATCTGATTAAAGAACTTTCAGATACCCTCTTGGGTAACCTGCCTGAGCAGCTGGCCCAGATAGTAGGCTCTCAGCTGGCTACACTGTCGTCCATATCAAACTCGTCCATGAGGCTCATTTCTTATGCGGCCGAAGGGGCAAGTAGAGCGGCGGGTACAGGCATTGCTCTACGGAGGCAAGCCTGGCTCCACCTGTGTCATTTTGCAGAGGCCTTTAAGTCTTCCTTTGCCGACGCCCCCTTTGATGGGTCCTCTTTGTTTGGACCCAAGGTAAAGGACACACTGACCCACTGCGAGCAAGAAGGTAAGACTCTGACTGCCGTAGGGGCATGATTTTCCACTCCCTTTCGGCCTTACCCCAAGGCTAAAAGAGGAGGGAAAATGTGGTTCCGTAGATCTCAGAAGTCTTACCCCTCACAGCAGGAAGATCCCCCTTCTAGAGGCAGGGGAGGAGGAAATTCTTCTGGAAGACGCCGTCCCAGAGGCGGCAGAGGCCCCCGCAACACTGGAGACCGCGAGTCCTTTCGTGGCTCTTCAGCCTTTCACAGTCCCTGAGGGATTGCCCGACTGTGCAGCTCCAGAGCCAGTCGGGGGTCGTTTTTCGAGGCACCTAAAGGCCTGGGAAGGTATCACTCAGGACCGATGGGTGCTTCGAATTATCGCCGGAGGTTATGCCATCCCTTTTTCACACTCTTCTCCTCAGTCCAAAAAAATCCCGGACCCGCCACCTAGTCAACAGGAAACTGCAGCCTCAGAAGTTTCAAAGCTGCTGCAAAAAGGAGTCATCCAACTGGTCCCCGCAAACCAGATCGGATTAGGGACTTACTCAAGATTCTTTTTGGTGCCAAAAAAGACCGGGGACTTGAGACCCATTTTGGATCTCAGCATTCTAAACCGTTCAGTAAAAAAGTCCAAGTTCCGAATGGTCACCCTACAATCCATTCTCCCACTGCTGGAGAAGGGTGTTTGGATGTGCTCCATAGATCTCAAGGACGCTTATTACCACATCATGGTACAACAAGCGTCCAGGAGACATCTGCGCTTCAGCCTAGGAGACAGTCATTTTCAGTTCTGCGTGCTGCCCTTTGGTCTCACCACAGCCCCCAGGGTGTTCACCAAATGTTTGGCGGTCGTGACTGCTCACCTGAGAAGTCTAGGATTCCAGGTGCTTCCGTATCTAGACGACTGGCTCCTAACTGCCATCTCCAAGCATCTACTACTGCGGAGCCTACAAGCCACAATATCACTGGGCACTTCCCTTGGAATCACCTTCAATTGGCCAAAGTCTGTGTTGCTGCCATCTCAACGCATAAGATTCATCGGAGTAGAGATAGACTCAAACCAAATGCGGGTCTATCTACCTACAGAAAGGATACAAACCATACAGGCTCAAGTTCGAGCCTTACTTCCCAGATCCAAAGCCCCAGCCAGAATGGTCCTGCAGCTATTGGGTTCTATGTCCGCCACGGTTCTTCTAGTTCCCCTAGCAAGGTTGCACATGAGAATTCTCCAGTGGCTTCTTTCAACTCAGTGGTCCTTTCAGGATCTCCCTCTCAGTCACCTCATATGGATCACGGAAACCTGCAAATGGGACCTTCGCTGGTGGCTGGTGCCCTCCAATCTGGATCAGGGACGACCCTTTGTTCCACCTCCTCCTGTGGCCACTTTGACTACGGATGCCTCCCAGATGGGGTGGGGGGGCATTCCCTGGGCAGGTCAGTCCAAGGCAAATGGCATTCAGAGGAGACCTTAATTCATATCAACATCTTAGAAATGAGGGCGGTGCTTCTGTCTCTACAAGCCCTTCACGATTACCTCCCTCAGGGCGTAATTGCCGTTCACTCCGACAACATGCCAGTTGTCTGGTACCTGAACAAGCAGGGAGGGACCAGATCCTACCCCCTTTGCAGAGAGGCCATGAGAGTTTGGGAATGGGCAGTGTCGACCAAACGTTTTCTAGTGGCGACTCATATCCCAGGCAAGTCCAACGTGATAGCAGACAGACTGAGCAGAACGATCCTCTCTCCACACGAGTGGTCTCTGAACATTACGATTGAAAATCAGATTTTCAGCAAATGGGGAGTTCCTTGTTGCGACCTCTTCGCGACTCCACTGAATGCGAAGTGCAAAACGTTCTTCTCCCTCACCCCGGCTCCGGGGGAGAGCCCTATGGATGCACTAGCCCATCCGTGGCTCACCGGCTTGCTATATGCTTTTCCTCCAGTTCCTCTCCTTCCCAGGGTGATCCAAAAGGCGTCTCTCTTGGGGAGCAAAATGATCTTAGTTGCTCCTTACTGGCCTCATCAGGTATGGTTCCCCTATCTTTGGAAATATGCACTGGAAGGTCCATGGTTCCTGAATCAGATCCCAGACCTATTGGTTCATCAGTCGGGACTATTCCACCAGTCCCTACACACATTAAAATTGACGGCTTGGCTCCTCCTCTTCCGACTATAGTCAGGAATCATACCTTGGATCCGGAAGTTGTACACATTTTATCCTCAGCCCACAAGTCTGCTACAAAGAAATTGTATTCTAGCAAATGGAAGAGATTTGCTATTTGGGCTCAACTCCGGGGTCTGGATCCCATCACTATTCCCTTATCAGAAGTACTGAAATTTCTAACTTCCCTTTTCAATCAAGGCTCTTCAGTCTCTACCATCAAGGTTCAATTGGCAGCTATTTCCAATTTTCACGAATCTATAAACCCACCTTTAATGAGCAACAGATTGTGTAAGACCTTCTTGAAAGGTGCTGCGCTTTTAAGACCTCCGATTTCTCATCCTGCTCCTCCATGGGATCTCGATGTGGTGTTACGTGCCTTAACTTCCTCCCCCTTCGAACCGGCAACAACATGTGATTTAAAATTTCTATCGTGGAAAACTGCTTTTCTGGTGGCGATTACTTCTGCCAGAAGGGTTTCAGAACTTCAAGCTTTGTCTGTAAAACCTCCGTACTTGGTTTTTCACAAAGATAGATTATCTCTCAGGCCAAATCCATCCTTTGTCCCTAAAGTTTGTTCCAGTTTCTGCCTACAACAGTCATTAGAACTTCCAGTTTTCTTTCCGAAGTATTCTAACAAAGCGGAATACATATTCCACACATTAGATGTCCACAGGCAATTGCGTTTTTATTTAGATAGGACCAAACAAACAAGAAAATCAGATCAATTGTTTGTATCCTTTTCTGACAATAAATTGGGCAAAGCCATCACAAAGGTCACTATTGCCAAATGGATCAGGGACTGTATTACTCAAGCTTATTCCTTTTCTAATAAAGAGCTTACGACCTCTGTCAAGGCTCATTCTACAAGAGCTATGGCTACTTCAGTAGCATTCCATTATAAGCTTGCCATTAGTGACATTTGTGTTGCGGCTACGTGGTCCTCCCCGCACACTTTCATTTCCCACTACAAATTAGATGTGGCATCTAGAGGACGAGCATCATTTGGTTCCACAGTGCTCAGGAGTGTTTTCCAGTGAGCCACCCAGGATTTAGGTGCTAGGGACGCTGTCCCATCAGTACTGAATGTAGGCGAGATAGGATCACATAACATCTTTTAGTTATGTACTTACCATAACTTTAGATGTTTGGGATCCATCTCGCCTACATTCCAAATAACCCACCCTCCTTCCTCCTTCCTTGGAGATCAGAAGATATCAGAAGGTCCGAATCCTGTTGTTTCATCTTGAAACATCTGGCAATGCTATATAAACAAGTTGTGTATGTGTGCATGAATGCGGACAAACAAGATCTGGGGGATTAGTGGTGGTGCATCCTGGGATAAGAAATAGCTCAGCCAATAAGAGGCTTCGCTCTATAGCATAGCGTGCCGAGTCGGAGCCGAGGGATCGGCTCCGAGCCCATCAGTACTGAATGTAGGCGAGATGGATCCCAAACATCTAAAGTTATGGTAAGTACATAACTAAAAGTTATACAAACAGGAAAAACAGCAATCAAGCCAGACATCCTTGAGTTGCAACACAGAAAAGAGCATAATACTACAACAGGTATGTGAAGCATGACACCATTATATGTGAGTGTAGCATTTCATCTGTAATAATGGGACAGATGATTTTGAAGGCTTGATATGTGCCATCAAGACTTGCTGTAATGATGTCCTGCTGAACAACTGCTATGGACATAGCATCTGGCACAGTGGGCCATACCTGTCAACTTTGTGGATCTGCACAGAATGACAAGATGTAACCCATCATAATGTCTGTGTTGTTCTTTCAAACAAGTATATGAGTCTAGCAAATAGTTGAAGGTGGGAGAAATCAAGTCATTATACACACATGAGTGTCAGACCCCACAACCTGCAGAACAGTCATGCCAATGTGAAATGTATCATGCACAAATGTCATAGGTGTGTAATAGGCCTATCTACAATCTGTCCCTATATATTCCCCCTAATGTGAGGCTGTGTCCACATGTGATGCTCTGTGTTGTAGCAAAGCAGAACAGTGCAGCAGTTCAGGAAGGAGTGTCAGAGCGTGGACCTCATGTCTGAGGTCACTCTACACACACACACACACACACACACACACACACACACATATATATATATATATATATATATATATATATATATATATATATATATATATATATATATATTTGTATCACTTCACTGAATGGTCATTTCACTGACACCCATTTCACTGAGACCAAATCACCTAAAGTTCATTTCATTAAAGGCTCATTTCATCCAAAGCCCATTTCACTTACAAGTAGTGGTCTTAGGTACATCAAAGTTATATGTCCTATTCCCCACTGTAGTGCGATATTGGTGTTAGTAGATATGGTTAGGGGGTTGTGGGGGCACACACCCCCACAATGGAGGGTGTAGACCTCCACATAAGTTGGTTTTCTTTTGTCTGGTGTTGTTTTACATTATATGGTAAAACCCAACTTGGTGTAGGGCTATGCCCCCCCCACACCACCCCTAACTATATATACTAACACCAGGACTGCAATACAGTGGGGAAAAGGACATATACCTTTGACTTGCCTTACAGTACTACTTGTCGGTGAAATGATTATTAAGTGCAATGACTATTAGGTGACATTAACCTTAGATAAGTTTGTCTCAGTGAAATGGGTGTCAGTGAAATGGTCTTTCAGTGAAGCGATATGAATCTGTACATATATATATATATATATATATATATATATATATATATATATATATTTTTTTTTTTTTTTTTTTTTTTTTTTTAAATTGTCCCTACTGTTGAATGATTGTGCTGTATGATATGTTTGGTACCACCTCACACATACCTGCAGCCCAGGTGGCTTACTGGTAAATATATGTGGCTATGGTGTGCAGGGTCCTGGGTTACACACTTGCAAAGACTGATAATTTATGTGCTGGCCAGAACACGGGCTGTTAGATACATAGTGATTAAGGCATCCATAAGCACATGTTAGTGGGTGCAAAATGGACAGTCATGTATGGTGTGACATTTGTGTTGGTAACACATTGCCCTGTGTGTGTTAATGTGAGAGTGGAATGTTAGGGAAGGATAGTAGGTATATATGGGGAGGTAGGGTTGTTTGGAAGTCAGACATAATGGACAAAACAGCATACAGAGTTGGTGTATGACACATGTGGTGGGTAAACACCTTGGATAGGGAGGGATGTTTGGAAATAGGAAACCCTATGCAGGCCAAATGGAAATACTGGGGCTGAGATTCCCACACATAGGCAGTCACCACTGCACCTTCATGGCCCTGAAGATGGCTGTGCTGGTGGCTGAGCAGTAGGGGCAGGCTGAACCTCTGCATGTGACACATGGACATCACGGTTGTGTTGCTGATCACACAATTCTCTGCAGAGATCCCTATGTACTAGACCCTGGACCTGACGTCAGGTTACATGATCCTGTCTGTGTGCACTACCAGGGGGGCACAGGCCCCATCCTCTGAGGTAGGTCCACCTGAAGGTAGTGCAGGACCAGCAGATGAAGAGGTCCCGTGTTGGGTCCCAGATGTAATGCAACCCACAGCCATGGCCAGATGAGGTGGAAGAGGTGGGTCTGCTGGGAACAGCCTTCACAAATGTGATACCGAGTTGCAGTGTTACAACATATGTTGTCAGTAATAGTCAACATAATCCAGGAGTAGCTATTAAAGCATGCATACATAGTCCCAGTAACCCAAAACATCAGATTTGGAATGGTTGCATAGCAAACAGAACAGATGCATATATGGAACCACAGTGGCCATTACAATGGCATGCAGGTGACATTGTTAGCAACAGGCCACCAATGATACTGTTTAAACATGGAACATGAATAACAATGAAGTTCAGTATGTGCTGCACAATAGAATATATGTCCCAAGAGAAGGTTTGGTGTAAACATACTGAGCGATGTGTCTGTTCAGATTAGGTATGCATATATGACGGGGGTGAGGGAGATGTTAAGTATCAAGTACGATAACCTTGCAGTATGATGTCCTCAGACTTTGTCACCTGTTTATGTCTTTCAGGTACCATATCCAGGGAAAGGCTGCCTGCATATACTGCAGACGAAACAGACATCATTGAGCAGCACCTCTTGTAGCATCATGGAACCCTGTTTTCACAGACATCACATGATATGCAGGAAAGGACTACCCTGTGGAATGAGCTTGTCTGCAGGGTAAACGATGTTGGCCTGCATAACCAAAGTTATGAGCAGGTACAACATAGTTGTACTGACCTCATCCACCATGCCCGTCAATGTGCTGCTGCTGTCAGAAGGGACCAGCAAGCCACAGGTGGGGGGTCATACCATCCAGCCCCCCTTACTCATGTGGAGGAGCTACTCACCAGGCTTGGGGCACCCAGACACTGGCAAATTCCAGCAGCTGAAGAAAGTATTGTGGAGGTGGGTGCCACCCACACAATGGAGCAGGAGCATCCAGGCAAGACCCCAGGGCACATTAGTAGACCAGTGTTGCTTATCTATCCTCATCTGTAAAGCATAAATATGCATATGTCAGATAATATAGTTTGTTGCTGCAGTGTATTAAGGAGCAGAAGTCCATAATCTCTAGTATTGTGGGTTTGTATAAATGATGTTCTAAAATGCTGCTCCTACCCTGTACCAATGGCACAGGTGTGACTACTGACATTACATTTCTCACACAACTATGTAGGCCCCTCTGGTATACAACTAGGGCAGCAGCTTGCAGCTAGTGAGTATGTTTTTTTTTCTATTTCACGTTTGCCAATACACTGGCCATGTTATGGCCATGCTATGTGTCATGCACACATGTAACACTCCTACCCATAATGCATGCTGTACATGTTCACTTATTGTTGCTGTTAACTGCACTGCATCACAGTGGTGCTTTATCTGAAGGGTATGTATGGGTCTTGCAGTATACCGCACAACCTGTCAGTGCAAAATGTGTGGACAAAGATGAACATAATGGTGGGAGGAATGGCCTACAGTATGGACATAAGTCCAAACAATGAGATAAAGGTGCTAAGGGAGTAAACCTCCAACAAAATAAAACCAGGAAAGCACCTCTGAACCAAAATGAGTAGTTAAACCACCACACAGTTTATTGAACCAAACAACAGTACAACGAATAACTGCACAGAATGCTTTAACTGTATCACCGCATTTTTTGTTCTTACTTGAACTTCATCAGATGCAAAAACAATTTATCCAAAATAATTACCCCTTAATATACCCTATTTAAAAATTAATTATCCAATCCAAACCATTGTAGCATTTCCTAATAAATATTCACACTGTGAGCATCGGGTCAAATATATATGAGTTAGAATTCACTTCATCATCATCTTCTTTTGGCTGTTCCCATTAGGGGTCGCCACAGCAGATCACCTGTTTCCATTTCTTCCTGTCCTCTGCATCTTGCTCTGTCACACCAACCACCTGCATGTCCTCTCTCACCACATCCATAAATCTTATCTTAGGCCTTCCTCTTTTCCTGTTACCTGGTAGCTTCATCCTTAGCATCTTTTTCCCAATATAGTCAGCATCCCTCCTCAGCACATGTCCAAACCAACGTAATCGTGCCTCTCTGGCTTTGTCTCCAAACCTTCCAACCTGGGCTGACCCTCTAATGTACTTATTCCTAATCCTGTCCACCCTCGTCACACCCAGTGCAAATCTTAACATTTTTAATTCTGCCACATCCAGCTCAAACTCCTGCCTTTCTGTCAATGCTACTGTCTCCAACCCATATAACATAGCTGGTCTCACTACCCTCTTGTAGACCTTCCCTTTCACTCTCACAGGTACTTGTCTGTCACAAATCACTCCTGACACTCTTCTCCACCCACTCCATCCTGCCTGTACTCTCTTCACCTGTCTTCCACACTCACTTAGATAATTACATTATTATAAGATTTACATTGTGCTTTTGTATAATTAAAACTTTAGGCATTGTTTTAATAATGATGTGTTCATGAGTATTTATAGATTGTGCAGCCTTTCCTTTTGAATAATTATTAGGAAAGGCTATAATGGTTTGGATTGGATAATTAATTTTTAAATAGGGTATATTAAGAGTTAATTATTTTGGATGAACTGTTTTTGCATCTGCTGAAGTTCAAGTAAGAACGAAAAACACGGTGATACAGTTAAAGCGTTTTGAGCAGTTATTTGTTGTGCTGTCATTTGGTTTAATAAACTTTGTGGTGGTTTAACTACTCATTCTGGCTACAGTATGGACATGTTTGACACAGTACCCTTCTACAGTGTGTAAAACACTGTATACACCACTATCACAATGGCAACTATTCCATATCTACACACTGGCAAATCACAGTACCACATTACACACTGTTTACAATCTGTAATGTGATCCTAAAATGAGTAATGCATGTGTAATATGGAACCCTATGTTAGGACAACAATTATGGGGAATACATACCTTAACGAACACTGGACGCATATGTGTGCACACACTCCAAATAACATATTGTGGAAGCAGCTTGTGAGGTACTGACAGCATTCACTCTTCTGGAATACACACCTTCCATCACGTACAGGGCCTAAATGTCACACCAAGTAATGTTCTGCTGTCCAAGACATCTGTCCATGACATCTGCCCACTCACCTGCAACAGAGGCAGCTCTGGCTTGCACACTTGTTACAAACCATGGAATACATCCCATATCTGAAAGGTAGCACTCAGGAGTGGGAAAAGTAGCCTTACATCAACATTGCATATACCATGGCAAACAGTGCAGACAGTCATGTATGTGTGTATGACGTAGGGGACAACATTCATGTCAGAAATAAACAGATGCCCATCCAAGACAGATGACAGCACATGTTGTAAACTGGTCATGGAGGCTGCCCAGACACATGCAGCAACACTGGGGACTTGTAGAAATGTCTAGCAGGTACTGCCTGCACAGTACCTGTGTCGACAGTTACCTGGACTCTGCATAATTGTGGCCTATGGGTTAGGGTACTCAGATCGAAGAGTCGTTCCACAGGGGACATCATCCAGGGCTCTCTCCAGGTACCATATGCATAACATCAAGTCTCCCACAGGCATGTGTCGAAATGTGTTATGGTGTTCTGAGACCAAGGCTGAAACCTACAGACATTATTAATAAAGATACGTGAGCTGCACAAGATTCACCTCAGTCCACCTCATGCCCACCATCCCCATCTATACCCTGCTGGTGCCAGTGTACACCTGTAGGTTTGCTGTTAATTAGCAGATACTATGGCAGTAGACATGTTGTTCTGCATGTGGGACACCGCCAAGTCACACTCATGTGTGGTCCATAGTTGTCATGCATCTGCAAAATGGCTGAGGATGGGGTGGTGTGTCACCCTGAAACACAACAGTGAACCAAAGCATATGTCTGAAGGTCACATAGAATGGCTGTATCTGAACACAGTCAAGGTCATGCATTGTGCAAGACATAACCATGACTCAACAGCAATAGTGTAGGGACTGTGTGACCTCCAAGGGCTATGCACATGAGCCATGCTTGCAATCTGGCAGAGTTGGGGAACATTTATAGGGAGGGGTGGCCACATAATGGCAAGTGAGGATGGGCCATGCTAGTATACACCTTCCATGAAAAGTTACTGCTATTGTTCATGTACAGGTGCTGCAACAAAACATTGTGTTAAGGGTGTGCACACTTATGCAACCCACATATTGTATGCATCACTATCAATATCTGCACAACTAACACATTTGTTTGATACTGCATGTGACTGCACAGGTCATATGTCACATACCAGGTATGTGTAACGGTAGCATGTGCAATATTGTGGCCCAAAGGCATATCAGGGAAGATGGTGGCATGTCAAGTAAGGGTGTGTAAACTCCTCTTAGCCACAGTAAGCTTGGGAGGTTGTCAATATAATTGGATTTCATTGTTGAGATATGCACTGCTGATGATGAGATCTGCAAATCAAACATCAGGCACTCATTATTGCCATCTGTCCTTATATCAGCCCAGGTATATGTCTGTCAAACACACAGGGGCTGTGGCAACAGAGCAAACATAACCGCTACACATATACACAGTCAGCAATGGTGTGTACACTTGTGAGGTATGGTGCACAGTACATGGCAGGGTGCTGAACAGGTGCATAGCAATACTGTGTATATGGGTGCAGTGTGTTCCAGGGGAACGGTCATCACCTACTAACACAACTCATGCATCACAGAGATGTATAATGTCAGTAACAGAGATTGAGATAGCTGCATTGCATACTGTTGATTGCTATATATCATGCATGCTAACATGTGGGTAATCAGAGGTGTCTGTAATATCTATATGCCACCTCACCTGTAAGTGTGTGTGTGTGTGTGTGTGTGTGTGTGTGTGTGTGTGTGTGTGTGTGTGTGTGTGTGTGTGTGTGTGTGTGTGTGTGTGTGTGTGTGTGTGTTTGTGTGTGTGTGTGGGGGGGGTGTGTGGGTGTGTGGGTGTGGGTGTAGAGGTAAGCAATGACATACAGGTCTGAAAGTAAGGTTTCTGTTTTCTCCTCACAGGTGGTGAGGTGGGTCAGGGTCTCTCCTGCAGGGAATCTGAGGTTAGTGTCCATACAGACTCTGACAATGATGATAGGTGTGGTGAGGCACAGGTGGAGTTGTTAGTGGCTGAAGCTGTGCCATTGGTTGACATTCCACTGTTATCCACCCCATTCCTGCACACAGCCACATTACCTATACATACCCCATCACCAGTGGCCATAGATCAGGGGCATTTGATGGGTGGTAGCATGGAACAGGGCAGTGTGGAGACTATGGCAAGTGTGTCTGTGCACAGCAGCCATAGCTGGATGTCCGGCAGGTCACCACACAGGCAGATGTACAGGGGGTGCTCATAGGAGGGCTGCCGGACATCATGCCCCTGGCAGCAGTGCCACAGCTGGTGTCACCAGATGCATGCTTTGGGCAGTCATGGAGGCACAGGCATGTATGGAATGGTATACCAGACAGGTCTGAGGCTATAATACTCGTTCAGCTGTTATTGACACCATCCATGATCTCGCAGGTGCCCACCATTATTTTGCAGAGGTCATGGATAGACAGTTTGGCAAGCTGGTGGGACTGGTCGATCATACACTGTCCATATTAGAGCATATGGTGGGAATACGGCGACAATTAACTGTGGACATAGGTCAGCAGCAGCACCAACAGGTGGAGGTCTACGTGGACGTGCAAGAAGTTGTAGCCACTCCCATAGTGGCAGTACCAGCACCAGCACTGGAGGGGGGCTGCTGTCTACACCACACTACAGCAGGCCACATGCACGTGGCTCTGGTGATCCAGTGGATAGGTGTCATCCTCGGGGAAGAGTAAGACATCTGGCCTTGTACCTGGTAGTGCCCGTGAAATCCCTGGCAGGCACAGTTCTTGTGTCCATGGCTGAAGACAGTGAACTGCACACCCTGCCATGTACAGTCTGCAGCTGACCACCAAACCCATGTAACACATCACCAAGACAGCTAGGGCACCACCATACCTACACACACCACATCTTCACAGCCCAATTAATTACAAAGCCCCCTAACACACACACATGATGTCAACCAAATGGCTCAGTCTAGGTCTTTGGCAAACCCACACCACACCCTGTGCATATGATGACACCTGTGCCACATCCCTGTCATTCATACCACTGAGGCAGGGACAGGCTACTATGGTTCTGATGCACAGGGTGAATGTACGAAGATGCATCAATGTAATGTTGTGTAATATGTTTTCAGCAGGCAAGTTTAATGCTTACATGTCAGGATGTGTAGCTGTGTAGGCATGATGCAATAGAGCTGGTATTACCACTGACTGATAGTGGTCTCCATAATGTATTCCATTTCTGTAGGAGGTATGTATGTCTCATCAGGAGTTTGGTCTGCTGTTGTGTCCTCCAAGTGGTTTGGCACTGTGGTGACACATTTGACTGTGTCATATCCTGGGTACAGCTGCACACAGGTAATAGGTATGTATAATAATTACTGCATGTGCCACATGGCTGTTAGGTCTGAGGGGTGCATACATGTGAGTGCATGGCGGCTAATGTCAGTAGCCCATCTACAGTGGACAATGTACAGTGTACTGGGTGGCTCACACCACGTTTTTGTACAACAGACACACACAGAGGCTTTGGTGTTGATGCTATACACACACATTACTGCACACATGGATGTACTGTATTTGTTAGTGAACACATTTTAGCCTATTCAATTCCACCAAGACATAATAGGCAAAACATCACTGCAATACATAATCAGTCTGCTACTTTAATGTCATCAACGATGGTACTGGCAGGATATGTGTCCCCTTCCCATATTTATGGCAATCCTGGCATTGGTAAACATAGGTGTGCTATTGTGTGTGGCACAGCCCTACATTTGGAGGTTGTGGGGTGGTGTATAGCTGCACATCGTGTGATGACTACCTAACCTGTTAACATACACTCTACAGTATTACAGCAGACTAAGCGTTGGGATACACACAATAAGCCCAATGAGAGTGGCTGTGTCCACAACATTAACAGCCAACTATATATACCAACATCAGTATCAATGTTCAGCTCTATAGTGGGAAAGAGGGCATGTACACATCTACCACCAGTTTTGACAGAAATAATTCCCATCACAGGAGTCCTTTGAAATGTGATCATATGCCAGTCAATTCATGGACAGTTAACCTCCTGTGATATGTATATTCAGCGAATTGAAGTAAATCCCTTCACATACACACACACGTACTTGGCAACACTGACAGTAGAACCCCTACCTAGGTAAGTATTGATAATAATGTTTTTGGTGTAATTGCACACAACACACAGCTGTAGGATGAGGTGTGTCCTGAGTCTCTTCTTAGGTGAGGAACATCACCAGGCCTTGTACAGTATGGTAATGGTGGATGTACTGGGTGTTACTGGACAACACATAGTATGCCATACTGCCATAAACACATTGACAAGCACATTACAGTCATAAACACATCTGACAGACCTGGGTTTACCAGTGGAAACTACCATGTCAGTGAGTCCATTCTGTTACAGATACCTTGCACACAGCACATGCATCATTGGCCTTTATAGTGTATTCAGTTACATGTATGGTTGATGGTGACAGTGGTCCTCATACAGTGCACCTTGGAACATGTGCTGGGGATACCATGGTGTCACAACAGTATACCCAACACCCACACCACACATTAGGTATGTTGCTCACTGACACCCACGATAATACTCTGATATATCCACAATCACACATTGACCAGGACTGCAATACAAACCCATGTTTATCTCAACAGTCCTACAACAGGGATATGCATTTATTGCACATGCCACTGCAATAGTAGGGTGATTGTTTGTCATGGCTCTCTGAATGTCAGCGACATCACTATGCCTTACAGTGTATGGGCAGTTGCACTGTATTTGGACAATATGGCCACAGAATGATGTATCATTGTAAATGTATTATGTCTTGTGTGATGTCTTTGTTGATTGTATTGTTAATGTGGATTTTTTTCTCCCAAGGCCTCAGATACTGCCATCCAGGGCTTACTATGTGTAAATTAAGCTTGCTTGGAACAAGCCATTGTAAATTTATTATTTCTTGTATGACATATCTTTTGATTGTATAATTACCACTGAACATATTGTTTAATGTGCAGCTTTTCTTCCCGGGCCTCTGCTGTAAATGGACCTCATTCCAGTCAGACTTTCCCAGTCAACAAATGTAAAATAAGTCAATAAAAGTATCCTACAAATATACACACTTGCACACATACACACACTTGCCAGGACTCAGAGGGTAACCCATGGCTATCTAGCCATCTGTACAACAGTGTTGTGCTGGTACTGCAAGCTCCAGGTAATCCATAGGGTGAAGAGTGTGACAAGGTACATGTAAGGTGCAGTACAGCACCAGCCATTTCTAGCTATGGCAATGGGGGGTGCAGTGTGTGAGGAGGTCCTATGGGTATTATCAACTGCAGGTTTACAAACACATGAACATTGTTATTGCCAGCGATGCACAGTAACACATATGATGGTACTGGGGCCCAGAGATGCAGGTGTTCCTAGGTGTGTACCAGGATACTGCCCATGGATAGATGAGAAGAGTGAGGATGTGGGTACAGTGTAATCATGTCACCTGAAATTTGTCAGCAGGTCATATATCAACTGATGCCACATGACTGATTCCTCAGGATAACAATTACATGCAACATCCAGTCATCTGCTTGCCTCTTGCAGAGGCCCAGTGAAGTGCATCAACTCACCTGTATGCAAACTATATTACATAACATGGCCAGTGTCTGGGTTGGAGACCTGTAACCAAGCATGTTCTGGTGACTATGCTAGCGTAGTTGGGGAATCCATGACATGTGGTGTATACAGGGTGTGGTTTCATACTTGTGGCATTCATAACACAGCTGGGCAGACATGTCAGAGTCACTCCAGCATAGATTGCCTGTGAACAGCCCAGATGGATACCTGACATCTGCACATCTATAAAGAGGACAGACAGACATCAGCTGGCCAACTGGTTATGCATTATGAATACTGTTTTGACAGATAGACATCTGACACTGATAGGCATGCCAGTACTACATGACAGCAGCCCTCAATGACATGTCCTATACACACAGTAGTCTACAGTTAATATCCACATATCAGATCAGTATCCAGTAGCAAGTACTTGATAACACACAGCTCACACTCTGACAACACAGTAGTCAGGCTCCAGCTTTGCATGCAAGGGTGTATGGTTCCAGTACTACAATCTGCAATCCACTCTTACTTGGGAAAGCACTGTCAAAAGTGGTAACTTAATGCTGTGACTGCATATAGCCTGGGATACTCCCCGTGTATGAAACACATACTACAGGAAGAGATTGATGTCCTAGCCATATATACACAGGTGTCCCAGACAGTATACTCACACCCCTTGCTACTGTACCGAAAGCACATAGAAGCATGTTATGTAAATTACATGAAATACACTTATTAATAATGTCATTGCCCTGCTTTTTTATCAGACTGGAATGTGATCAGTGCTTACCAAGGCTAAGCTATACTTAACACTTGTAAGCATTGCTTAAATGTAAATGCTAAGCTGATTTGCGTACTGGGTAAGCGAAGCTTACATGGTGTAAGCGCCTATACATTTAACCATATGTTAGCAGCGCTTACTGTTGCGCAAACTCGCAGAACCCTGCTTAAAGCTGCACAAAACTGCTTTAACCACTCTGTATCCAACAGTCCTTGTTCTGCCTAGCAACAAAATAAACAGCCCTTGCAGGTCTTGAACCCAGGACCCTGTACACTATAGTCACAGCTGTTAACCACTAAGCCATCACAGCTGTGGTGATGTCTGGTGCTTTTTCACATATCTCTGTCAGTACACATACTGAATAGTATTGAACAACTGCTTTGACTTCTACAATTGTGTAGTACTTGTAAGTGATATTACTGTTTAATCAAGTATATTGTGATATCTGACTATACACATAACAGATAACTATGGTGTGATACATCTGGTAAGATATATACAACAGTCAGTTCTACACATAAGAGGAATATGTGTGTGTATATATATATATATATATATATATATATATATATATATATATATATATATGTGTGTGTGTGTGTGTACATGTACATCATCATCTTCTTTCGGCTGTTACCGTTAGGGGTCACCACAGCGGATCATCTGTTTCCATTTCTTCCTGTCCTCTGCATCGTGCTCTGTCACACCAACCACCTGCATGTCCTCTCTCACCACATCCATAAACCTTATCTTAGGGCTTCCTCTTTTCCTGTTACCTGGTAGCTTCATCATTGGCATCTTTTTTCCAATATATTCAGCATCCCTCCTC
>NC_056726.1:1853611078-1853658578 GCF_019279795.1 Protopterus annectens
CAGTACTGCTCACAGTGAAGGGAAAGAGCTCACACCCACATGATGTGCTTAGTTATAAATGTGTGTTTCCAAGCAATTGGCTATGGAATGATAACACAGCTGTTCCACATGCAATTAGTGAGTGGGGGACTGCTATTTGTGCATAGGCCATCACCTGATTATGAGCATTCCATACAATAGTCAAGCTGCTGCCTATGCAAAACACTTGCACTTTTCCACATCCATCAGAGAGGGAGAGAGAGAGACACAGTGAGACAGATACAAAGTAAGAAAGGAAGGGTGTAATACAGTAAGAGCCAAGTGTATTTGTGTAGGACACATGGGTGGAGAGTGTTCTCTGAGTACTACAAGGGTTACCCATATTGTTCACCAATCCATTATGTCGCATGTGTGGCTATGGAATGTGTACACCAGCCTCTCTGCTGTTTGACATCTCTTGTCCTTCTAAGGTGGGCGTTGTGAAATATAGTAGGTCCTCAATATAATAATTTAGCAAAACCCACTCCACAATGCCTCCTGCCATTACACAAGGACAGCAATCCCCACACAGGATACTGATAACAGACCCATACACACACCCTTGCCAGTACTGAGATTCAAACCCCTACCTAGCTATGCATTGCTACTACAGTATAGTGCATCTATCATGCATGCCACAAAGCTTATTAGGCAAATGTTGTCCCAAGGTTCTTCTATGGTAAGGAACATCACCAGCCCTTGTAAATACTAGCATTGGGTGATGTAGTTGGTGAGAGTTTACAAAATATTATTTCATCCTAATCACACATTTCCATTTGCCAGTGGTGGGGTTCAAACCACTATCTAACAACCTTTACAGGTCATTATGTTACTCATTTACTACATGCACCACTGTTCTGACATAGTTTGGGCTTCACAACAGGTACTTGTAAGGTGGATGCTATCGGTAAGACTGCTAAGGTCAGGCACTGAGATGTGAACTGTCTGTAAATGGGGCCAAAATCATTGAGGTACACACATACATATGTACCCACATAAATACATGAGATTCAAACCCATAGCTGTGTATTAACTGCTACCACATTGTTCTAAACTTACAGCATGCACCATGGGCCTTATAGGACTTTCCTTTCTCCAAAGGTGCATTTGAAGGAGAATGACATCAGCAGGCTTGGTAAAGTAGGGCAATGAGAAGTGTAGTGACTGTGACTGGCCACAATATCATTAAACTCTATGCACACACACAGTTTCACAGTTGCCATGTTGGGGATTAGAACTCCTACCTGATTAGTAAGTTACACTACAGCATTATGCAGTTATCGCATGTGCCACACAGATTATTGGGCTAGCCCTTCTCCAAAGGTGTATTTCAAGGTGGATGACACCAGCAGGCTTGGCAAAGTGGGGCTATGGGAGGTGTTGTGACTGTGAATAGCCTAAAAATCATTAAACTCTACACACGCATGCACACACACACACACACACACACACACACACACACACACACACACATGGTTTCACAGTTGCTATGTCTGAGATTAGAAGTCCTACCTGACTAGTAAGTTACACTCCAGCTTTATGCAGTTATCGCATGTGCCACACAGATTATAGGGCTAGCCCTTCTCCAAAGGTGTATTTCAAGGTGGACGACAGCAGGCTTGGTAAAGTGGGGCTATGGGAGATGATGTGACTGTGAATAGCCTAAAAATCATTAATCTCTACACACAAACACACACAGTTGCCATGTCTGAGATTAGAACTCCTACCTGACTAGTACATTACACTATAGCATTATGCAGCTATTGCATGTGCCACACAGATTATAGGGCTAGCCTTTCTCCAAAGGTGTATTTCGAGGTGGAGGACATAAGCAGGCTTGGTAAAGTGGGGCTATGGGAGGTGTTGTGACTGTGAATAGCCTAAAAAATCATTAATCTCTACACACAAACAGTTTCATGATTGCCATGTCTGAGATTAGAACTACTACCTGACTAGTAAGGTACACTATAGCATTATGCAGTTATTGCGTGTGCCTCGCAGATTATAGGGCTAGCCCTTGTCCAAAAGTGGATGACATCAGCAGGCTTGGTAAAGTGAGGCTATGTGAGGTGTTGTGACTGGGAATAGCCCAAAAATCATTAATCTCTTCACACAGAAACACACACAGTTGCCATGTCTGAGATTAGAACTCCTACCTGAGTAGTAAGTTACACTACAGCATTATGCAGTTATCACATGTGCCACACAGATTATAGGGCCAGCCCTTATCCAATGTGTATTTCAAGGTGGACATCAACAGGCTTGGTAAAGTGGGGCTATGGGTGGTGGTGTGACTCTGAAAAGCCTAAAAATCATTAATCTCTACACACAAACAGTTTCACGGTTGCCATGTCTGAGATTAGAACTCCTACCTGATTAGTAAACTACACGACAGCATTATGCAGTTATTGCATGTGCATGCAGATTAGAGGGCTAGCCCTTGTCCAAAGGTGTATTTCAAGGTTGATGTCATCAGCAGGCTTGGTAAAGTGGGGTACTGGGTGGTGCAATGTCTATGAATGGCCTCAAAATCATTGATCCCTACACACAGAAACACACACACACACACACACACACACACACACACATACACAGAGTTTCACAGTTGCCATGTCTGGGATTAGAACTCCTACCTAATTAGTACATTACACTATAGCATTACACAGTTATCGTACATGCCATGGCACTTATAGGGCTAGCCCTTATCCAAAGGTGTATTTCAAGGTGTATGACATAAGCAGCCTTGCTAAATTAGGGCAATGGGAGGTGTAGTGTCTATGAATGGCCTCAAAATCATTGATCCCTATACACACACACACACACACACACACACACACACACACACACACACACACACCCACACACACAAATTTTCACAGTTGCCATGTCTGGGATTAGAACTCCTACCTAGCTAGTACATCACACTACGGTATTATGTAGTTATCACAAGTGCCATGGAGCTTATAGGGCTAGCCCTTATTCAAAGGTGTATTTCAAGGTGAATGACATCAGCAGCCTTACTAACGTGGGGTAATGGGAGGTGCAGTGTCTATGAATGGCCTCAAAATCATTGATCCCTACACACAGAAACATATACACACAAATTTCACAGTTGCCATATTTGGGATTAGAACTTCTACCTAACTAGTACATCACAGTATAGCATTACGCAGTTATCGCATGTGCCATGGAAGTTATAGGGCTAGCCCTTATCCAAAGGTGTATTTCAAGGTGAATGACATCAGCAGCCTTGCTAAAGTGGGGCAATGGGAGGTGTAGTGTCTATGAATGGCCTCAAAATCCTTGATTCCTACACACACAAACACACACACAGAGTTTCACAGTTGCCATGTCTGGGATTAGAACTCCTACCTAACTAGTACATCACACTATAGCATTACACAGTTGTCGCACACTCCATGGAGCTTATAGGGCTGGCCCTTATTGAAAGGTGTATTTCAAGGTGAATGATATCAGCAGCTTTGCTAAAGTGGGGCAATGGGAGGTGTAGTGTCTATGAATGTCCTCAAAATCATTTATCTCTACACACAAACACAGAGTTTCACAGCTGCCATGTCTGGAATTAGAACTCCTACCCAACTAGTGCATTACACTACAGCATTATGCAGTTATTGCACATGCCACAGAGCTTATAGGGATGATCCTTATCCAAAGGGGTATTTCAAGGTGACTGACATCAGCAGGCTAGCTAATCTAGGGCAATGAAGAGTGCAGTATGTGTAAATGGGTCATAATCCATCCTTCTGGAAACACACACACAACACTCAGTCACACATAACTTTACATTTGACAGGACTGTGTATATGACTGCTAAATGAATAATGACTTCCACTGTCATGTTACACAATTATCACAAGCACCACAGACACTATAGTGCTGAGGGCTATCAGAAGCAAATGTCTACAGTGATAGACATTGGCACATCATGTGATATTGGCCAATTGGATGTGTGGTGGCTGGGAAAGGCCTCATGATGGGAAGCTCTTTGTCACTGTCTGTCTCTCTCTTCCCCACATCTCTGTTTGTGTATGTTTGACCTACTATAGTGTGTTGTCTTTGGATATATGTGTGCGTTCCTATCCAATGTGTGTGCAAAGCATGACTGGTATGTAATGCAGTGTGTGTGCACAGACATCTGCGACTGACAAATATGTATAGTCTACTGTTGTTGCCAGACATGGGCTTCATTTCTGTTAAGTGTGGGAGCATGCTCAGTATGACCTTCTGTATTAAATGTGTGAATCCATTCCAGGTAGGTTGTACTCCAATGCAGGCATTTGTGTTCTACACCTACAGCTAGCACCCTGTTTCTGCAGGATATCTGTAGATAGGTTGACAATATGGAGTCACAATGGGCAAATGATAGTGGGATACTGTAACTAATTGTGTCTGTGCTGCTTCTGCTACATGGTTTTGGTGTTAGCAGAGATATTCAGACATATGTGCTGTTTTACACTGTAATGTATTATGTCATCAGCTACTGACAGATATACTTATTTGCTTGCAGTAATTTCCTGGGGAATACAAGATGAATGAAGCTGTGTCCAGTATTGTGGTCTGTAGCCTACATATTCTTGCACAGTCATGCCATTCTGGAGGGGGAGCTGCAGACACTTGCTGATGGGTCTGTGTAAATGGTCCAGCACCTTGGTACTGTGGTCGCTGAGGATCCCATGCTTGTACAGCTATTGAAGTGACAGGATGGCCATATCCTGCTGTGGCCATATCTCTCAGCTGTACAGATTCACACAGGTTACCCAGAGGCAGGGCTCATATATCTGATTATTTTCCCTTCACATTATGGTTTACAAGCAGGTTTGTAGCCACCCTTTCCTGAGTTTGCAGGCAGGGATAGTATGGGCACACATCAGAGTTTCAGACTTCACACACTCCATGGCATCCATGCTTCTACCCCTCCCCCGTTATTCTATCCACTTCCTAACATTATGCAAGCAATATCTGATAAGTATCCCTATAGTTATCACTTCATCCCAGCAGTATTTAGGGGTTGGTCCACAGTTCATGCAGTAGGACATGGTGGACATGCTACTGTGATTTGTTGACATGGCCTTCCATTTGTGTTCTGTGAACTGTGTTATGTTGTTATTTGCGACTCCATGAGATAACATACATTGGCAGTACGGGTGAGACACAGGCCTTTGACAGTGGACTGTAGGGTATTTGGTAGTGATGCAGGCCACCTGTAGCAGGCCAGTGCATTCTGTCACTCCTACAGTCCCAGGCTGCAAGCCACTGGATTCCTCTGGGGTGACAGGGTAGGTGTGCAAGGTGTTAATGGCAATAGTTTCTGTCCTTATTAATCAATTGGTGTGGATGCTGGCAGGGTGCTGATTGCAACTAGGGACACACCTGCATGTGACACCTCTTCAGAATGCTGCATTCTGTGGGTATTCCCATACAGAAGTGGGGTCATATTGTACTCATTCCCAACAGCAGAGATATGACCTGTAATGAACCTGTGGCTGATGGTGGGGTGAGCTGAGTGCATGTGTGCTATGGAAGCTTCTTGCAGCTGACTGACAGATATATGTGAGGCATTTCCCTTATGCTGGCTTGTACGAGGACATCAGTGGTTTCTCAGTACTTCATAACTGTGCCATTTGTGGTCTGCTAGTGTTTGGCCAGACTACATCAGTATTCCATACTATACAGACAACTAATGTGCTGCTACCTGTATGTACATGTCCAATGGTGTGCCCATTTAACAGTAACATTTTATACACTCTCTGTCTAGGGTACTTCCTCCTCTGTACTGTGTGTATGTCTGGGCCCACATTCATGCCATGTCCATCTTTCAGATGGTGACAGATATTACATCCAAACAATTAGTATGGATTACTGCTGGACTGGGTCTTGCTGGGATGCATTGTGTTTGGCACTGCAGTTGTTAGAACTTGGCCCAGTCTACATTAGTACTGGCCATAGGCCACCAGGACACAACCCTCCATGCCTACATGCTGACCACTTTCACACAATATACAACACACAACAACCTAACACACAGAGCCCTACATATTGTACATGTGCAACAATCTATCCTGCTAATTTGGCCAGCTCAGGTAATCTGTGCTCCAGTGTTATTATACCCACATGTACATGTTACTACAATCTATCCTGCTAATTCTACATAGGATTGAGGGGGGGCACACCTGACAACTGTAAACATTTGCTATGACTGTACTGGTATTTCAGGTACTCTGTTGGCTTCTATTTCATTCCGTATTCTGCCCTATCATGCAGACTACAGGCATATCAGTGTAGTACAGATCTTAGCTTTTATTGACCTACATTTCAGTTTCAGACTTCTTACCTTTCAGAACTAACATCCAACTGCCTGACCTGTTGTAGTCTGTCTGTGTAGGTCTGGAGGAGGGGTGTTCTCCATTGCCATCAATTGGAGGCCTTAGCACAGCCTTTCTTTGTGGTCATCTACACCTATCCTGCTGGCTGAGACTGTTGTTGGGTATGTCAGCCTCACTGACATGCATGTGTGTTTCCTATGGACACACATTTGGCCCACCACATGTCCTGCATGGGATTTGTCACCTTGTCTAGTACTGCCTACTATGTTGACACCAGTATTTGTTATGGATTTCATGCTGCCCATATAGGTGTCTACTATCTCCTGCCATCCCATTCAGCCACCCAATTCCCTTGCATGCTCACATCCATACCATAGATACAAGTAGCAGAACATACTACTCCTTTCAGCAATTGATAGGGAGAGTGACTTACTTTGTGGCTGTGCTAGTATTGAGGATGGTGCTGGAGGGCTGACTATGTCGGATGCACATAGTACACTCCCTATACATGGTTAAGCACAGGTAGTGTCATGTTTGGCATCTCTTTTACTGTATGTGTGAGTCAGAAAGAGGTGTCATTCCTTGAGTTCCTACCGTGTCAGTGTATGTGCTATGTGTTGCATCTTTGCCAGGGCCTGAGCATATTGGGCGTGCCTCCTTCTGCCTACAGGGGCAGGCTCAGGTTGTTCCTCCCCCGAGTCAGTCTGTGCCTGTGCTGGCCTTGGCAATGGTGGGGGCTATGTGGCCCTGCCCCGTGCGGTTCCTGATGCAGCTGTTTCCGCAGGATCATACTGTGTAGCATGGCACATACAATTGACAATTTGGGTACATGTAGCTGGAGAGTACTGCAAGGCTCCACCGGATATATCCAGGCACCAGAACCATGACTTGTGCATCCCAAGCACATGCTCTATTATGATTCTGGTTTGTGCGTGTGCCTCATTATGAAGTTATTGTTCGGGTGTGTGTGCATTTCTGATGGGTGTCATCAGCCACGGCATCCCCCTCTTGGTGGCCATATGGGCTGTCCCCATTGGCAAAGCTCTGGTACAGCTGCATCATATGCCAGATGTGGGAGTCATGATAGCTTCCAGGGCTGCAACACATACATTCATTATAATGCCCTGGGCATTGCACACAACTTGGCAGTTGATGGAGGGGAAGCCCTTGTGGTTTATATAGACCCTACCCCACTCACTGGGTGGTGCTTTGATGTGTATGTGCATGCAGTCTATAGCACCCACTTTCTCAGGGTATTCTGCTATTTGGTGGAAGAGATGCATATTGCTGGTCAGCGCCTCACGGGTGTTGTGGAAATATATGTGCTCACCGGCATGTGCTGACATGGCATCCAGGAACTGGAGGAGTACCCTGGATGCTGATGCCTGTGAGATCCCCATGATATCCCCAGTTGGCTTCGGAAGGTACCTGTGGCTAGTATTCTTAAGCCTACACATACCTTGGTATCCACTCAGTTCTGTGTGTAAGGCGTGGCTGGCACAGCTCAAAAATTTGCTGTAGGAGGTCCCTATCCACCCTATAGTGCTCCAATATCTCCAGCTCATGTAGCCCCTGGTAGGTTACCCTGGGTCTGTACACTCTTCTCCTTCTTCTCACTATGGGTTGGTCATCAGCATTCTCATCCTCATCACCCTCAACCTCTTCCTCATATTGATTTATGAGAGCGAAAGCAACCCCTATCATTTTGTTGCTTTTGTTAGGTAAAATTTCCCCATTTGTGTACACTGGTGGCGTAGAGTTTGTGGGAAAAACCAGAGGGGAAAGGTGTTTACATAGTTTATAGTAGTGTGCTGGGCTGGGCTGGGTTACTGCCTGTCTAACTGGCTGATTCTGATACATTTCATCTGACAGCTATGCTAGTTCTCCTTGATGACCTTCCTACTGCTGTTTTCCCTTCCCATTGCCTTCCTGTTTAAGCCCTGATGTGAATGGAGCTGCTATTTCCTGGTTTATTTTTTGTTGTTGTTGTTTAAAATGCAGTGCGGGGTGCGCACACCCGTTTAGGCAATGTAAATACTGCTAGGCAGTTTCAGACATACCCCACTTCCTTAGCTCTGCTAAGCTAAGGACAAACCCAAGCCACAGAGCTCCAATAAGCCCCTATGATGTCAGCTAACTCTTAGGCTTGCACCATGGTATTCCTGCACTTACACGGTTGGGTGCTGGCTAGCAATGAGGGGAAATCTATGATTCAGTATCATTCCCATATCATTTGCATAGAACTGACTGCTAATGCATAATTACAAGTCTAACACTGAGCCTTCCCCCTTAGCAACCACTATTCAGTGGCCATGTTGTCTTCTGCCTGCCATTGAGTATAATGAAAAAATTGTGATTTTGGCTAGAATGCTTTTTTCAAGGTTTCTTTTTTTATTTTTGGGCCGATACCGTTTGCACGCTGCTGCCCTACTTAAATCTACCCAAAAAATAAAAGTCATTTTTTGTTACTTTGACACTATTTTCCATGGCAATGGCCATATATTTGGTCATTGGCATGCCTTTCACATTATATACACCCTTTATTTGGAGCTGTCATGGCTCCATTTTGTAGTTTGCAGAAATGTACTCAGTTGCTAACAGAGTACATTTTGGCAGGTTACACTAATCCTGCATGGCAGATTGCCTGCTTCCTGGATCACTAATTCACCTCATTTGCATGCTTTTCACCTGCAAATGGGGTAATTAGCATACAGGAGCTGTGTCCTTGCAGGAACAGTGCAGGAGCGCTCGTGCACATCCCAGGAGCTTATTCCTGGATCTCTTGGTGGCCATATTGCCTCCAGCAGCTCTTGCGCTATTCCTGCACACTGTGCAGAGCTTGCTGAATCCTGGGGATGGTTTAAACTGATATTGTGCTAAAATTATTACCATGACGTGTTGCTTCATTGTTTTAAATTCCCGAAAATTAATGCCTGCTTCCAGGAGGAAGGGTCATCTACTATGGTAAGAGCAAAATTAGCTAACTTAACAAAATATCAATATATTTCTCTTTTCCAAATGTATATACTTCTAGCTTCCCTATTAAATTAGCGAACGTTCAATATTTCGAATGCTGCTATATCGATAGCTAAATGTCAAAAAGGCCAAATCTCGAACAAACGAAACAGCGATTTTTTTCCCTAGGGAAAAAAAATCACTGATCCGCAAAGAAAAAATCCCCAAACACAAAATAAAGTGGGGTGGCTTTGCCCCCCACATCCCCCCTACTTAAATATACCAACTCCGAGATTGCACCACAGTGGAGGAAGCGGCAAAGTCCTGAAAATGGCCCAGTGATTTTTTTTCCCTAGGAAAACAATCGCTGTTCTGTGTTTTCGGGATTTGGCCTTTTCAACATTGTCGATAAAGTGGCGTTCGCAATATTGAACATTTGCTTAACTAATAGGGAACCTACTTCTACTAGTAAGCAACCCAGTCCAAAAATTTTCATTTTTCTGCTCCTTCAATACCATTTCTACTCTTTCAGTGGTAAGTGCCACTGTAAAGGAAAAAGTATGATCTAAGTTAAATTTGGGCAATTTCAGTAGTACAAGGAATGCTTCTATTTATCTATCTAACTCACCATCAGTAATATTCTGGATATACAGGTTATAATAAGCAGCAAAATACTCAATTATTTCACCAAGCAAATAAAGTAGTGTCCCTGATTTAATAGCCTTATTTTTATAGTCAGACATCTCTGCAACATGTTACCTAAGCCTTAGTGCTTAAAACTTTATCTTTACCACTTTTACAGTGTCTTTATAAAAACAGCTACAAAAGTTGCATAGCTTCTTTACAGGTCATCTTCTTCTTGTATCTGCACTGGAAAAAAAGAGCTATAGATTCAGCATCTCACATTGCTTTTCCCTACCTAGACCTAAAGTAAATGCCATATGAAGGGTTGAGTGAAGGGGCAGCTGCTCTGGGTGCAAGATGTTAGGAGGAGGATACCATCTGGTCTCTGCAAGCAGCATCATTAACAATTTAAACATCTGTGATCTTGATCATGGCTGTCATGAAAGAAAATATTTCCAACCCAGCTATCTGGAATTTTGAAAATAATTGTATGTCATTTGTGAATATCAACATTATTTATATAGAAGTGTGACAAAGAGAGAAACTGCCAGCATATCTGTCTGGAATTGGTAAATGGTTATGTGTCATTTGTGAATATCAACATGATCCATATAAGATGTTTGTGCTACAGATGTGTTAGAGCTGTATGCCATATAAGATGGTTTGTACAGATGTGTGCTGAAGAGGTATATTATGAAGTGCTGTTTAAAAATGGATCCACAGCATGCCCTTCTGGAAGGGAACAGAAATGTACACACAATACTGAAAATGTTTGAATGTATAGATTTTAACAGTAGAAATTGGAGCACAAGAGGTTAACTTCAGAAAAATAAACTGAAATTTAATTAATTTATGGCAGCAAGGAGACACAATGTCCAAAACTAGGTGACTTTCTGCATTGTCTTGCAAGTGTTTTATTGTTTTATGACTTCCATCAAGTACCAATATTTTAGGAAAAGCCCTTGTGTATGTATTTTCACAGGTAGATGCTAAATGCTACCAACTGCATCAATGGTTGCTTTTCACCTGGGATAGAATCAGATGACAAGAAATTATGTAATTCTGCAAGCTATTCCAGCAGTCATATTTGAGATACTAATTTGGGAAGTCTCTGAGTAAGAGATAGTAGTCTGTATTTTCTCTTTGGCCTGACAAGATCCATTCACCACACATCTGCCTTGCTATGAGCAAGTAAGCCTAGGGAATAGTATAATTCTCTTAGATTCAGTCCTGCAATGTTGTTTTAAATATTTCCTGTGATTTTGAACTCTGATGTTACTATATATATATATATATATATATAGTATTGTCTTGTTCTTGTATTATTAAATATATTTAAACCTTTCATAGTGGCTGATCTGTTTAGAGACATATTTATATTCTACGAGTACTTGCATATTTATTTGGTGACACTGTGTAGGTCACTCCTAATAGCCTTGCTCTTGGTTGAACTACCATTTGTACTGATAGTAACATTGCACAGTTAGATTAGACACCCTTTGTTAAGGGTCTTAAAGTAGCTGATAAAGAGTTGGCTGGTGGCAGTAATAACTACCTTATAGTCTGGGAAGAAGGGGGCATAGCTAGTAAACCTGTGCCAGCCTTTCCCAGGAGTGTGTGTGTGTGTGTGTGTGTGTGTGTGTGTGTGTGTGTGTGTGTGTGTGTGTGTGTGTGTGTGTGTGTGTTTGTAAAAGAATCTCCAAGAGTGTGTGTGTGTGTGTCAGCTACTTGGGCAGGGACACAAATCACTGGTTGGACAGAGAAGGTGCTGGAGATCTTGGCTTGGCCACTCAGCTGAGGTCTCAACTCTATAGCTGTGCCAGTGGGGTGTCTTATTGGGGATCTGGAGGAAGAAGGAAAAAACAGCCTCAGACTGATTGTGATCTCTGTGTGATCTTAAGGGAAATTGCACTTTACTGTGTGTGTTGCTTGTCATCCTCCAGTGTGTACGTTCCCCACTGTTGCCAGTGGTTAGGATTGAGGCTCCTTGATTACTAGGCCAGTGGTGGGGTGTCACAATGGCCACTTAAATGACAGTTAGTGTTTACATGTTAGGAACTACAGTATTAGAAAGAGCTAGTATGTAGATGCATAATAGCTCATTGATTAGCTTGAAGTCCTTTTTTTAAGTGTGACAGTTGGTGCCCTAATGGAATTTCAAAGCTCTTCTACTTGAATCCCCAAACCCTAAATTCTGAAAAGGTAAATGCGTCCTTGGAACATAAACATCAAACTGCAAAACTCACTGTTGTCCCTAAAAAGCACTTTTGTCCCCCACCTACATGCCCACATGCCTGCAACCTATGCATACTATCTGTGAGACTGCTATACCTTAGAGATGAGAGAATACTCCAAGATAGAGCAGTTTCAGAGTTAGTATCTATTTCCATATAAGTGCAGTTTAATTCTCACTGCTCTGACTATCACCCATAATGCCATAACATATACAATAAGAACCCATGACAATCAGTGAACTGTAGCAAAGAGTTATAGTTTTTGGTTATGGTTTAGTAAAGATATTTGATAACAGTAATGAACTATTATGTAAATGCACAACAACTCTTTGTTTAGCCTGAGGATGCATAATCCACAAAAAGGCTTCCATGCAATGAAAATACCAAGAACCAAAAGAAAACAATTGTGGTTTGACCCAGGGTTATACAATCAAGTTGTTATGAAAGTTTTTGCATATGTTTAAGTAGGAGCTGTGTTTATGTATCAGAGTATCTATTAATTTATTTAAATTTAATATATTTACTTTCATTCAAGGTTGATTTCTTTTAATATTACCTATGTGTCAACCTGTTATACTCAACATTCTTAGAATTGATATACTGTGTCTTGGAAAGTTTTTAGGTAGTATTATTTTTAATTAACTTACATAGAGGAACACTAAATCTTTACATTTTTGTAACCATTTCCAGTGACCTTAAGGGAGTTATATAATCTCAGGTAAAACCTTTACTTATTGTTCTAATAAAGTCCTTCATCATACATCTATAGTACTAAACCTCTGATTTTTTTGCTTAATAAATTTTAGTACATCTGTTGGATGAATGTTTCTGAGTGGTCTGTTTGGGACTGTGCCTGAAGACTTTTGTTTTTGTCTTTATTCAGAGTTTTTTTTTTTTTGGTTTTCAGGTCTAAGAGTACAAATTTTGGTCATCAATTTTAGGAAGACTTTTTTGGGTCATTACTTCAAATTTCTGGAGTGCCAAATGGGACATTGCCCAGGCTACCTAATGGCACAATTACCTTGATACAGCCCTGGTTTAGACAAGTTTTGTTCAGGGTATGTCCCTTTAGGTATATTATGCAGTCACCTCTCTTTACAGACCATTTGTATTTGCATTTCAGGAACCGTTCCAATGCAGGGTGGTTATGTTTTAGGACAGCAATCTGGAGCTCCATCAAAGTAGCTTTTCATTTTGACAAACTGGCACTGTGTAACCACCTTCAGTGGTTATGACCTGTAACCCCAATGAATTTTCTACTGTGCAGGCAGGGTTGTAGCTTTTGGAGAGCTATAACTATGTCCAATCACTCCTTTTCTATAGCTGTATAGGATTCCTAGAAACAAACAAAAAGTCCAATAGTCCAACTAAGAAAAATAATTTAGTCCTCTCTGGAGTGCTGCCTAGTTACCCTTTATTGAAATGTCAAAAATGAAGAATTAATCTCTTTTGTCCATGGGTGGACTTGTTCAGAATAAGGTGCCTTATAACACAATTCATTTAAAAATGTTAACTAAACATTGACCAAAAAATCTTATTGGGTAATTACTTAACTCTGATAAGGCAACATAATTAAGAAATTTCTTCTTATATTCATGCAATAAATAATGAAAGTTAATATAGATATTTATTTAAATAAAAATGAATATTAAAAACAATACAGGAACAATAAAATACTGGGATCCTTTTTGAATACAATAAATACATATAAGTATGCGTGTGTGTGTGTGTGTGTGTGTGTGTGTGTGTGTGTGTGTGTGTGTGTGTGTGTGTGTATATATATATATATATATATATATATATATATTTTTTTTTTTTTTTTATTATGGATAAATTACAAGGTCTCTCTGCACACATATATTATTCAAAAGGTTCCCAGTATTTGTATCCATCTTGTATTGTTTTTAATATTCATTTTTATTTAAAGAAATATCTATATTAACTTTCATTCATATATATTTATATATTTTTTTATTTATTGTGTGAATATAAGAAAAGATGTCTTAATTATGTCACCTTAGCAGAGGTAAGTAATTATCCAATAGGATTTTTTGGGCAGTGTTTAGTCAACCTTTTACATGAATTGTGTTATATAGTTCCTTATTCTGAAAAAGTCCACATCTTGGATGAAAGTGCTTAATTCTTCATTTTTGTGATGTTTCAATAAAGGGTAACAAAGCAGTATTCTGGTGCAGACTAAATTCTTTTTCTGCATATGACTCCTCCCCGAGATGAAGTCTGTAGTTGTGATATGATAAACTACTGGATACTCCTATTTTGAAGAAACCTGACTAGGTACAACCCTCCAAACTAGTTTGAAGCTTCTACCTGCATGATGAATTGTTGACTGCAGTCACAACTGTGTAGTACAAGAAAATTAACTCAAGTCCTTGTTGTGCTTCTGGAATACCTCCTTGCAGGCTAAGTTCCAAAAAAGTATGTGGTCTATTATTTCTAGCAATATATATATATATATATATATATATATATATATATATATATATATATAAATATATATATATATATATATATATATATATATACAGAATACTTATTTTGCTATAGTAAGAGGAAAAAACTTCTTCTAGGAGCCTGTTGTCCCTTGGTATACCTTCACCTGCTTCTTGGTAACAGACATGAGCCATACAGGAAAGGCCTCCACCTCAGCAGTCTCTGCCTGACTCTTAATGCCATCCATTCTAGGACCAATGTAAGAGACCTACTCTATTCCTGCCTACATTTGTATGCCTTAAAACTTCATGCTGTCCCTTTTAGTCTGCAAAGCATTTCTCTAACAAGTGAAATGTTCTTTCCAGGACTGAGTGCAGATTACAATGTCATCTAAGTAAACAAGGGCATAATCACCATTTCCTACTAGAATAGGACCTGTTAGCCACTGGAAAGTATTTGGAGCATCTGTCATCCTAAAAAGCATTTCAGTGAACTAATATAACATGAAAGTGGTTGCAAATGCTGACCACACTCTTATTGTGTCAAGAGTATTGGTAGGTGCAAGTAAACTTCAGTTTATACTAGTTAGATACTACTCTAAGGCTTCATCTGTCCTAAATATAAGGTACACATCTAACTCATTGTGACTATTCATTTTACTATAGTCAACACAAAATATTGTGCTCCCATCTTTCTTTGGCATTAGTAGTGCTGAAGCCCCCCTCTTTCTTTGGCATCAGTACTACTGATAAGTCACTGGGACTGTTGGATTCCTAGATTAGTCCTAGATCCAACATCTCCTGCAGTTCCCCCTGCATGGTTTACTTGGCTGTATATGTTTCACATTTTCAGACACCCTGTAGAGAGCCTGTTTAATATGCTGCTGAGTCCCTGTATCCAAATGGTACTCCATCAGTTGGGTACACTCTGGCTTAGTGGTGAACATGTCTCCATGCTCCTATAGTACTGCTGTGATTTGCCAAAAACTGGGTAGGAGATAGCTGCTGTGAGATTTTACTCTATCATCCACTGAGGTGTCAGATGGAGACTCACTGAGAAGGTGTTCTACAAGACCTCCAGACTGCAGCTGAAACCCAGTGTCTCTCTGTCTATCATGATACAGCTTCATCATGTTAACATGGTAGAGTTTGTGCCTACATCTTGTTCTTGGCAACTATTCCATGTAGTTAACATCATTTTTTTTCTTACAATAGTGAAAGGACCTGCCCATGCTGCCTACAACTTATCTTATTAAAAAGAAAAATGACATCTCCTGCTGCCCTACAGTATACTCTCAAGCCCTGGCTATCCAGTCATACCAGATCTTTTGCTGCAGTTGTACTTGTACTAGGTGCTACTTTGTCAACTTCCTAAGATTCCTAAGACCAGTCATGGTATTTATGAATCCTCTACAGCAGACTGTTTGTGGGAGTCAGACTCACCCTACCACTCATCACAAATTAAATAATGTAAGGGACCCCTCACCATGTGACCATATAGCAACTCAAATGGCAAAAAGCATGTGGATTATTCGGATACTACTTTGTATGGAAAGAGTGAATGGGGCACATACTTGCCTCCCCTTTAAACTGATCTGTGAATGCTCTCAACATAGCCTTAAGAGTAAAATTAAACCTCACCACAAGATGAGAACAATCTCTTCATATATCCCTATCTTCAGTGGCAAATAGGCTGCATTGCCTCTAATCAAAATCTTCTCTTCTCTCAGTACTAGGTGTCAGTTAACTGGACATGTACTTTAAAACATTACCCTACTTCCACAGCCTAGGTGGCAGATAGGCTAATACTATTCATATTACATTACTGTTTATACATGTTCTTTTATAAACATATTTTTCGTCTGCCTTAGGTGGCAACCAGATATGTCTCACTGGAGCTACTGACTCCACTTTTTTCTGATTACCTCAACCCTTTTTTAACTTCCCAACATGTAAACTAACAACCTCATCTCACAGTCAACAAGCCTAACAATAAGTGCTCCCTGCCACTATGTCTCATACTCACTTTGCTACTAACCTGTTTGCTCTTGTCCGACACATTCCTAATTGATGCAGTACTTAATATGGACCAAAACCATAATACTCCATCCTTACTAGGAATGCCCCATCAGCAATACCAGATAACGTCTGGTCAAAATTGACAATTATACAATACATTATTATATACAAAATAATACTGCAACAAGATTATAGAAACCCAGTAAACCAGTTCAAAAGATACCCCAAATGCTCAACAACTACTTTGAAGCCTTCAGCAACATCGGTTGGAACAAATAGCAAGGTAATCCCTAAGGCAAAATCATCATACAGATAAAAATTAATCTCTAGATCATTTAACAAATACTATTAAGAAAAGATACTACCAGGTCAGAGACTTTCATACCAAACTACTTGACCACTGTGTTGTTATCTCTTCATGGTCATTTAAACTCCAGAAAGGCCATTACAAATTATTGTTATAGGCAGGTCCATCTCCAAAGCCAAACAATCATCTCTTAAATCTAAAAGCCACAGACTGGTCACCTATCTATAATCAAACTGACCCCAATATTGTCCTGTCCTATTTCATCAGTGAGCCACAATATAAGATGCTGTCTTTCCATTAACATGTGGAAGACTCAGATGGAAGAGTTGATACTGTTTAGCAAAGAATCATAAAAAATGAATGAAACAAGGAGACAATACATAGGGAATTGGAAATAAAACACATTAAATAATCACTCACACAAAATTTACTTGTATTTAAAAAAAAAGATTAGAATAGCCATCAGCACATCTAATGACACCTATCAGAAAGAAGCAAGAAACCCTTACCTTGAAATCAAAACAGGTCTGGAAGGTATTAAATCATCCAACCAGGCACATTACAGGCAGTAATCACTCAGCTAATGCCCTTGTAAACTGTAAGAATATAATGCATTTCTTCAAAAACTATACACACTTTATTCTCAATACAACGGAATTAATAAACAAATGTCAAACCCAACCCATTACTCAACAGGTAGGAAATGACCTGAATCCTTCACAGCTATGTCTCCCACAGATTATAGCCTCACATTTTATCTTACAAAGATGATAGAGGACTATTCCAGGGATCTATTAAAAACTTAGACACCACTTCTGGTGCCAAACTAAGAATAATTACAACAAAATCACCAAACTGCTTATTTACTTATATATTTCTTTATTTTCTGCATAGTTCCTACACCCTTTTAACACTCAGTCATAATTCCCTTTCCAAAGTCCTCCCTCCCCCAAGGAATCTAATGGGTATAGGCTTGTGTCTTTTGATGAAATATACAAAAAGGTGCAATACAAATAGATATTTGATTATATAAACACATATAATCTTCTGTGAGACCAGGAGATGTGTTCTATTATGTATTTAGTACCGTTAGTAACATAATTTACTGCAACATGAACAATGGTCTCATTATAACTGACCTGTCTGCAGACATGAGAAGGCCTTTCTAAACAGCTAATCATTTCCTTCTCATTAATACGCTCAGTAAGCAATACTCTTACTCAGAAACTATCTTGAAAACAAAACTTGTCAGGTTTATGCTGATAATTCTTTCTCAGAGTATGGTCCCTCAACACAGGGGTACCACAGGGATTGGTGCACAGTCCCTTACTCATTTTACTTTTTATAAATTATCTAATTTATAATCACCCTATCTCAATTTAGTCATGTATGCAAATGATTTGTTATGCATTTGCACTGGTAAAATCATAGACAAATTATACTACAAACTGTACAATCATTTTACTAAACTCAGCAAGTGGGTTTGCAGAAACTGAGCTATATTCAACCCAA
The DNA here is from genome assembly GCF_019279795.1 of Protopterus annectens. Taxonomy (NCBI): domain Eukaryota; kingdom Metazoa; phylum Chordata; order Ceratodontiformes; family Protopteridae; genus Protopterus; species Protopterus annectens. The sequence continues at coordinate 1,853,629,542 of NC_056726.1, forward strand.
GTAAATGCAATGTTATGTTATTTGCCTGTTTCTAAATCTAAGCAGCCTAGCCAAACCCACTAAAAGACAACATGAATAATACAGTCCCCAATCTAACAGAGCAAAAATACTTTGGTCTTTCTCTCAATTCCTCTTTAGCTTTCAGACTGCATACAGACAAGGTAGTCAATAAAATGCTTACCCAGCTATAGCTTTGTTGTGCGATATCCCATCTGCTGTTGCTAGTTGCCCATGGAAAACTAGCCAAAAATGTTCTTACCCTCCCCCAAAATGAGTGCAGTCTACTACTAATAACTTTGTACTCCAGCATAAACCCACCAAAGTTAGAAATGTCTGAAAGTAAAGTTTTCAGATTTGTGCAGTTAGCTGACATACATACCCACTTTGTGACCTGCTAAAAGGTTTTCACTGGCTACCTCTTCAGAGTAGAGCTACTCTTATTCCTTAGTATTCTTCTTTTAAAATCATAAAAATATGGACAGTATCTCCTTAAAAAGAGACTTAACTGACAGGGAGAAATCCTATTTTATAAGAGAAAATCAAGAGGAAATCATCACATTGTTTAGATTTAACATTGGATCACCATATGGTGAAACATCTTTCACTAAGCTGCTACCCATCACATGGAACCATCTTCCTTTGATGCAAGGAAACAACCAACACTGAATGGCTTCAAAGCTAAATTGAAATGCCTACTCAGATATTATTTGTGTTATTGCTTTCATGATACTGATTAATGAATCATATGAGTTGGATCAAGCCTACAACTCTGTATGGAACTTCATTTAAATATGTTCCCCAGTGAAATAAATAACCTTAAAATGCTTTGCTGCAGATATTATTGTAAATATCAATTTCTAAATGTGAGATGAGTGTAGTATATCTTGTTATAATATGCACAACTATTCTGTGTACTCATTTTCCAAGTTCTGTTACTGTACTTCCTTAATCTGTGCTTTCTCCTTCCATATATTACAACCCTGCTCCTTTAGAGAACAGGTCATGACTAAAAATGTTCAACTTACAAGCACACCGACCCATTTATCAAACAGCAAATAAACAGGAAGTGGTCTTTAGAAGCTTTACCCCACAATGCTTCCACAAACAGATCAGCAGGTCTAACATAAAATTAGTACCTCTATCTGTCATTATTTATCGGGGAAAACCTACCTTATTGGAAACTTCTAATGAGCATTTGCCATCTTTTCTGCATCAGTAAGGGGTACCTAGGAGCATAATCTATGACTACCAAGATATACCTCTTATTTGTGGTGCTTAGGGTACTAAGAGGTCCTGCAATATTCATGGCAACCCTTTGAAACGGTCCCTCAATAGCAAGCAAAGGTAACAAAGTAGTATTATTTTTATCTCCTGCATTGCCAACTTTGGCATTGCTCACGTGTCTTTCTGTACCTACTCACATCTTTTACAATACTCAGCCAAAATAAATTTTTCAATAAGCCACCTTTCTGTGCACTTGATACCCATATGGCCTGAAAAAGAGATATCATGGACAATGGCCAGATGTGTCCTATGGTAGACCCCTTGGGAATACTAAGTGTATTCTCCATTCTCCTTTTAGCCCCTGCAGGAGACTATTCTCTGTATAACAACTCATTGTCCCACTATACAGACTATACTCTCCTTGCAAATCACAAGCCTCCTTGGGTACCAGTGGAATCTGAGTGCTGAAACTGTCTTAGCTCTTGCTTTGTGGTCCTCCTCAGTTTCCCCTTCCAAAGGAATTCTAGTATATTTTGATAGTTGTTGCTTAGATTCATATTTGTTACTACCATCTAACTCTTCCCTAGAAGTAACTCCTGTTCAAAGAGTTCCAATTTCTCTTGACAGCTGTGGTTCAGATTTGGGCTTAGTGCTCTTACCCACCTCTTTCTCTGAAATAGCACGTCATCAGTTTCTGTTGGAGGCTTGGGCACTGACAAGGTTTCCATCCCACTGCCATCCCTACACAAGATACTACATCATCAAAAGCATTTGCTGTTAAATCATCTGCCAGGATTTCATCAAACACTGCCACCTGCTTGTTGTCTCGCTCCCTTTTCAAGCAAAGTGAATTCTGACCAATGACACCTGAAAAGGTATCACTTCTTAGGTCATAACTGGAAAGGACTGTCTAGATATTTAGTTCTTCTTGTTAACGACTGCAGGATCAATAATTGTTATGTCTAGTCCCTCTAGGAATGGTCTCTTTCACCTCTATGAAGAGAGGATGCAAACCATTGTGTCAGTTTTGAGTAGTAGCTGTGCTGTCTTCAAATAGCTCATCACTGTCATGGCACCACCTCTGCTTATGCTTCATGTGACTTCTGTTCCTTACCTTCTTACTGGAGAAATTTGTACTGCACTTGTTCCATTTAATTACTCAGAAAATACCTAACCCCAAGATCTGGGCATGCAAAAGAATGAACGGCCTCCCCTTTTGTCTGTGGAACCTGCTGTAATGGTTTAGACTGCTCCCATGGTCTCACTTATACCTATGTGTAGTGCTAGGTACCTCCTTCTTGCACAATTATGTTGTGTTATACTACTTTATGTTGCATTATGCTATAAGTTATATGTTATGTTATATGTTTTATTATGTTATATTGGCTCAACAGAGGTTACCCTTTGTACGTATCTACTCAGCACTTGTACATTTCTGGTCTGTCGACCAGATTCGAATATTTTCAGGCAAAGTGCTAAGTGATTACTGTCTTTGCTGTCTTACCATGTTTCCAAGCATTTCAAAAGAAGTAAATTGACATTCGGTCATCCACCTAATAAAGTAAGTAGCTGGCTCTGCAGTTATGTAACCGACACTCTCTACTGCTCTTCTATGTTCTATAAATTTTCTCTTTCAAACATTTGGTGTTAATTTATAAAATTTGAATAAAACATGTACTTTCAAATACTTAAATTGTTTAAAACATACAAAGCCCTATCAATGAGCACATGGATTAAAAACCTCACCTTGTGCTCTTGGCCTAGTTGGTGCTGATTATGCACACATTCAAAGTGCCTGAATAAAGCTACTAAAATCAGGCCTTTGTTTTCAGGGCTGGGTTTTTATCCCTCCTACTTACATGTATCTGATTCAAATGGAGCGTGCCTCTTATTTCCTGTCATTCCTTTTCCTAGCTTGGATTGTACTCTGCTCTTGCTCCTTTTCTCTCTGCTATATTCCCGTTTGCACCTCAAGCTGCTTCATTTTCTTTGCTGCTTTAAGACATTTCAGCTCCAGCTCGTTTCCTCAGTCCCATCTGTATGTTGAAGTCATCTAGGGACATGGACTTGACCATTTTCTGTTTGCTAGGCACTGTTTTACCAGCTTTAGAGGATGCTTTCTTAACACTTTGCACTATGCCTGACAATGTCTTGAAAATAAAAAGTCTTAAAGGTTGTACAGAGTACTTCTGATCCATAAAAGTCTGCATTTTAATCCTTAAAACAGATCCTGCAGTCATTTCCTTGACTAAAGCTTCTGCTAAACAGATTGTTAGTGCTAACCTCATTCACTCTGACAAGTATAGGAACGTTCTGATATATTTGGAAAGAAAATTTACTCTGCTACTTTAACTTCTAGAATTTTGAACTGCCAGGTGCACATTTTAAAATTTGCATAGGCTTCTTTTGATATCATGAGAACATTAACAGCTAATTTCCCTTCTTCTGAGTTAAATAATTCATTGAATGCCATAATTGTGTCTGCTTCTCATGTTTATTTTATTTGTATTTATTTTTTTTCTTTTATTTGTTACCATTTTTTCTGACCAAGTTTACTCAAAGACCCCTTTTCAGCAGAGGTACTGGGAGAAAAGCATCAATATATTACAAACATTTTTAAACAGACATTCAGTAATATACATGAACAGACATTAAATAATATGCATGAACAATTGAACATGCATTTGCTAATTAGATTCCATTCATATGAAATAAAGAAAACTATTACTTAAGCATTTAGTAGGTGCTGATCATTGAGTATTTGAAGGGATGTATTAGTGAGTTTGTCAAACAGATAATAGATCTTGTGATTAATGATTAGAAATGCAAAGAAATGGCAGTGAGGTAAGGAACTCTGTAGGGCAGAAAATGTCAACACTGTAGTTAAGAGGTTCAGAGATGAGTACATATAGCTATCATAAGGTTTGTATCAGAAGTAGAGAGGTGGTGTGGCACGCAGTGTCAAATAAACTATGTATATAGCTGGTAGATAGTTTTAAATCTCTGCAGGTATTGGTGAATACTGGTTGTGAGGCATAGGATTCTGAATGAGGAGAAATGGTCTGACAACATGGAAAGCTGAAGATAGTAGTGACATTTATCCTGGGTAGATGTATAGGAGTGGATCCATTGATTTGATAGGTGAAGTTAAAGTTGTCTTTTAAATGAGTTTTTTTTTAATTCAGTGGTAATGGGACCTGCTTCCATAGTTTAGTTACACCATTTGAATATATAGAGTAATCTGCAGTATTAGATGATTTGATTATAACGGTTAGTGATTTTTCTCTACACTGTAAAATTCTGTTGGGGAGGTAGTGTTGTATTAAGCTATTAAGGCTGGACAATGTTCTGGCTTATAGAGAAGTTTGTCTGCTGTAATTAGTTGAGAAAGAGCTAGGCAATTTGATAGTTCTGGCTGATTTAATTCTGTGAATGCTAGGCAGTGGTGAGATCTATTGTTATAGTTTACAGCATTTTTTTAAACATTGCTCAAATTTGGGTAACTATAAGACTTGATGGTAAGTGAATGGGAGATTTAATTACTATTTATAAATGTGTTAATGATAGTGGTATTGGAGATGTTCTGGACTGGGTTTTTATAGCAGTACACACCTACTGAATACCAGGAATAATAATTATTTTATTGATGGGCTTGTTGGTTCTTTGTCTGGGCGGCATAATGTTCTTCATTAGTTTGTGCTAGAATAATGTTCCATTATGGGTTAGGAAATCTGAATCAGTTAATTCTTTAAAAAATGCATTTATGGATTGGTTTGGGGGTAGCTTACCCAGAGCTTTATGGTGGCAAGCTCTTTGAAGGCTTTTATAGGTACTGAGCTTGATCTTTCTAACCTTGAACATTTCTAACATTGAAGATTGGCTTAGCATAGACGAGAGATGTCTGTAAGAAAGTAGATGCTATATATCTTCTGGTCGTGCTAATCAGGTAGGTTTTTACTCTGTATAATGTACCTAGTTTTTGATTTTTTTAGCTAAATCAAATTTTCTTGACTTTTTTTTTTAACCACTTGTGATAACACAGTAGTCAGATTTCAACTGGTCATTCATGATGACACCCAGTAATTTTGTGTGATTAAGTCATTCTCTCAAGGTGTTTGTTGGCGGAGGAGATAGTAGATAGTGTTGTTTTGGTAGAAATGTGTTTTGGGAAAACAGCAGTAATTTTGTTTTTTAGGGTTTAGAAGTAGTTGTGAATTATTAAACATGTTTCCATTGATAAGAAAGATTGCTGTACAAGGTGTTGGAGTTTAGACAAAGCTTTGGCAGAGCAGATTAGGGTTGAGTCATCAGTGTATTGAACTAGGCTAGTACGTTTTGTAGTAAAGGTAATTTATGAATATTTTGAAAAGTATGTGGCCTAGTATAGATCCTTGTGAGATACCAATAGTTACTAGTAAGAAGGTGGAGAAATAATGTTTCCATTTCAGTGCTTGCACTTTGTTAGCAAGGAAACTATGGAACTAGTTCAGCGAAGAGCTGGACAGCTCTAAGAATGAAAATTTATGTAACTGCTTCTAGTGGGAGACAGTACCAGAAGCTTTTGATAAGTCTAGGAAGATGGTGAAAGACTAAGCTTCTGGTATCTCTATGGGTGTTGACAGTATTAACAAAATTCAGTAGATCAACATTTGTAGTATGATGAGAACAGAAGCCATATTGTACTGAAGACAAAAGCTGGTTATGTATCATAGTTGAAAAGTTGCATATGAATACATTTTTCTAATATTTTTGATGTGTAATAAATTGGCTGTTGGAGTATCATTTGAAAGATCTGTATTGATTCTGCCCTTGTGTGGTGGAATAATAAAATATTTTTTTTCCATAGGAAGGGAAATTATTTTCAGACATGGATCGATTTATCGGGATTGAGACTAGATATTCAATAGCTTCAGCTGCTATTTTAAAATGTTGCCAGGTAGATTGTCAGGGACAGCTGTAGTAGGTTTTAAATTCTGACGTATTTTTTTGATGGTAACTGTGGGAGCTCATTTGAAGTAGAACTATTGAATGTGGTCATCTGATTGAGTAGGGACATCAACAGCTTGATGTGCTGCCTAGCTGGTTAATGACAGTACTGTGTGTGTAAAATAAGTATTGAATTGGTTGGCTATGGTATCATTTTGTGTCTGTGTGTTTGGTGTTGTCTCTGTAGCTTGTCTTGGTTTTAACAGTTTATTGATTGAGGCCCAGAATGCTTTTGGATTGTAAGTATGTGTGTGTGTGTGTGTGTGTGTGTGTGTGTGTGTGTGTGTGTGTGTGTGTGTGTGTGTGTGTGTTTGTTTTTTGGTTGAATAATAGCTTTTCTTTCTATTGGTGATGATATTTTGTTAGGTTTCATTGTTGTCTGCATGATAGCAAAGCAGGAACATTTTTTTGTCTAGACCTTCCAGGCTTTGTCTATTTGTGTATGAGTTATTTAGTTGCTGAGGATAGCCATGGGGCAGGGTCGGCTTTAACTCTTTTTTGTTTTGAGTAGGGCAGGGGCTAGTGTGTTTATAGCATCTAGGAAGATTTTATTGAACTGAGAGAGCATCATCTGTATGGAGAGTCTTTAGTGACTCTCAGTTAAGGAGACATTGTGTATTAATAAATGTGTCTTCATGAAAGGTAAGTTTTATCACAAAGCTGTAATGATGTGTTTTGGGACTGTTGCTTTGGTGGCTTATGGCATAGACTGGCAAGTGATTACTTAAGCTGTCTGACAGAGTTCCTTAGGATGAGATTTTATTTCGAGAGAATGTTAGAGTATGATTAGAAGAGATCAGTTGGCAAAATGGTTAAGGTCTTTGCCTCCCATGCACAAGGTACAAGGTTTGATCCTGACTTCCAGCCAATGCAGGCCAGTGTTTTCCCTGTATTTCTGTGGGGTTCCTTCCACCTCCAGAAAGCATGCTGAGTGTTTCCATCTCAAACTGACTGATGAAAGGAGCTATGGACAGCAGCATAGACTCTGCATTGTGCCCTATGGGGGAAGAGTTGTACAGACCAGCCTCTTTGGGCATCTACTGTGGTGCGCACTATCCTCAAGATAGGAGAACATTGATCACAAACTGCATGCCATGGTAGGGCTAGCCACTTGATTGTGTAAAATATGGCTGGGTAGTCACCAGTGATAAGTAGGTTGAGGACCCAAAGTATGCCAGGGACCCATGCAAATGGTGGGAGGGATTTATGTGCCCCTATTGGCCAGTGTGTGCCTGCCAGAAAGTCCAGGAGCCCTGGGTCAATAAGCTACTGGCCACTGGGTTACCTGGGACAGCTCTGTTACGTGAAAACTGCCAAACATGAATCGAGAATTGTTACACTTAATGTAGGTTTACTGACAGGACTCAGCTTGGAAGTTGATGACATGATGATATGGAGGAGCCAGGACATCCTATGGTATCCAAGAGACAAGATGGAAGGGCAGTGCAGTCACTTGGCTTGGGATCCAGAGTCTACTCAGAAGGAGGACAGGCTAAAAATGGTGTGGGAATTGTGGTGAGAGAGAGGCTTCAGAAGGCAGTGAGGATATCATTAGAATTTGTGACAGATTCATAGCAATCAGACTCGAGTATAATTATAGGGTAGTATTCATAATCTCAGCCTATGCCCCACAGCAGAGTTGTGGTAGTGAGGAAAAAATGCATTCAGACAGCAGAACAACATGAATTGGTATTGATAATGTATTGGAACAGACAGAATGGGACATGGGTGGGGCAACAGGAATAAAGGAGAGGCCATTCTAAAGTCAAAGTAAACTTTATTGTCATTTAGAACTACACGTGTAGCCTAAATGAAATTTCATGCATCAGCTCAATTCTTGAGATTACAAAGGGAAATGAAACAACACATACAAGTAGAGGAAAAAACATAACTAACAAATACAATACTACTCCTAATACACACAAGAAAGAGCAGAGACATATACTAACACTCATATATGAAAATAATACCCTCCCCTGAGTTAAATTAACTACTCTATTTAAAGAAAACAAACAACACTACAGATTGAAATGCCTAAGTTATTTGTCTAATATTGCACTTGAGTGAGTTAACTAATACTGACTATGGATATAATAAATAAATATTGCACTTACTTGGAATATATGTAAGTATATATATACTGTTGCTGTTCTTCTTTTGGCTTTTCCCAGTTAGGGGTCGCCACAGCAGAACTCTGGTCCGCTAATGATTGGCAGTAGATTTTTACGGTGCCGAGGTGCCATCTCGACACCCAGCCTTCAACGAAGGCACGCCCATTTACACATGTCGTTAGAGCACAACTTGACTGGGGGAGGGCATGCAGACTTCACACAGAAGGTGCTCCAGCTGAGAATCGAACGGGAGAACCTCTTGCTGTGAGGCGACAATGCTACCGCTGCAGCACCGCGGCTTCGTAAGTATATATATTGTACAAATAAAAAAAAAATGACATGTATCCAGACCCCTGGGACTAGTGCCCGAGTTCAGAAGTCTAATCACTGTAGGGTAGAAACTGTTACTGCATCCTGTAGTCCTGCAGTGGATGCTGTGATATATCTTGCTTGATGCCAGATAGTTAAACAGTCCATGTGCAGGATGTGTGTTGTCCTGTATTATTTTGGTGGCCTTCTGGATGCTTCTTGCAGAATAAAGATGTTGTATTGATGCAAGACTGGAACCTGTTACCTTCTCTGCAACCCTCACCATGCTTTGTAGCACCTTCCTTTCTGTTACTGAGCAGCTTCCAAACCATACTGTGAAGTTGCAGATGAGGATGCTGTCTACAACACCTCTATAGAAGGTGGAGAGAATATGAAGAGGAAGCTTAGCTTTTTTCAGCCTTTTTAAAATGTGGAGGCATTGGTGTGCTTTCTTGACCAGTTGGCTGGTGAATCCTGACCACAGGAGATCCGCTGATATGTGTACACCCAGGAATCTCATACTCTTAACCCTCTCCACAATCTCACCATTAATCCTGAGCACTGGCTGGTTTGTTCTAGACTTCCATCTGGCTTGATCGTAGCCAAAACATGGCAGCCACAAGATCACATAGAAGAATGGCCAACATGCAAAAGGGCACTGGAGTAGAATCAATGATTGCAACGTCATCCCCAGTGAAATAGTCAACCCACAGCATAAACCACTGGTTTCCACAATCAGCTGGTTGCCACAATCAGCTGCAAGCAGTGGTCAAAGAAGGCCATAAGGTCAACAGAGACCAGGCTGAAGACCTGTAAATTGACTGGAGAGAAAGTACAACAGTTCAAGGAATTACGCAGGGCTCTAGCACCCCAAGAAGAATAGAAAATAGGTGGAGTTGAAGAAGAATGTCAGCACCTCAAAACATCATGTGTGGGGACTACAGAGCAGATGTGGCTGAGCCAGGTATGGAAATAAGGTGCATAAGGGAAGCTGGTGGTGGAATACAGAAGTCCAGGAAGTCATCAAAAGAAAGAAGAAGTGTAGGAAAACATGGGAGATAGAAAAGACCATCCAGCCTGGCAAGGAAAATGCTGGTTAGCTAACAAAGAAGCTAAGAAAGGAGTTGCAATAAATAGCAAAAAAGCAGGGCATTGGAGGCACTCTACCAGCTTCTAGAATGTGAGTCAGTAGGTGGCACAAAGTAACTATATCAGGTTGTAAGGGAAAGACAGAAAGAAAAATGAAGATAGAAGGGATGCCAGCAATAACCTGCTCACCAGTCCACAGGACATCAAAGGCAGATGGAAGGTGTATTTCTTGTAGCTTCTGGATGAAGAGAACCCCACAGGAACTGTACTGACCCAGAAACAGCCTATGATGAGAGAAGAAGAGGAACCCACCCTAGAGGAAGTAAGAATAGAACTAAGGAAAATTAAGTCAGGGAAAGCAGCAAGCTCAGATCAAGTCACATCAGATATAATAAAGATGCTGGGTGAGATGGGGAGAAATGGCTCCTGAGGGTACTCATAGCAGTGTGGAGAGAAAGGCAGCCAACTGGCATAGAGTCTCTGGTGTAGTCTATGACAGAAGAATGCCAAAAAAGCTGAAATGTAAGGTGTACAAGACAGTGGTGCAACCAGTACTACTGTATGGGACAGAAACCTGGGTAGTAAAGACAGATCAGACGAGGAGGCTAGAGGTGATGGAAATGAAGTGCCTGAGAAGAGTGGTAGGATGCACACTGTGGGACAGTTGAAGAAATGAGGACATAAGAGCAGAAGCCAAAGTAAATCCAATTGCAGAAAAGATCAAAGAGAACACATTACTGTAGTTTGGACACATCCGCAGAAAAGCAGTAGACAATCTGGTGAAGAAGATTTGGGACAGACAGGAAGAAGGTAAGAGGAAACAAGGATGTCCAGCAAAAAGGTGGATAGATTATCTGAAAGAAGATCTGTGACAGTCAGGCATGAGTGTCAAGGAAGGCAGGAATGTGGCATTAGCAGTATACAGGCAATAAGAGCCAGTGAGCCCTGAAATAATCCAATGTGTGCTTTAAATCAAGCCAACACATCCAGTTCAGTACAATTCAATACAAGGATGCTTTTTTATTCAGACAACCAAGATGGTATAAGCATTTTCATTCCAAAAATTAAAGCAGGAACTTCATCAGATACAAGGAAATTAAGAAAGTAAAGGCAGTAAAGGAAGTAACTTTCAGAACAATCATTTTCAGGCCCCTGCACAGAGAGGCAATGGCCAAGTGAACAGGGGAAACAGCTATTGTCTATGGAGGGGGAGGAAACAATAGATACTGATATTTCATCACAGTCTGTACCTGACATTGTTCGAGGGGAAAGTTCACCAACTTTACATATTGACCTCAACAGAACTGGAGACGTTAAAGTTTACAATTATATTGACATTTCCTTGAAAGCAACTACTTGTGACCTCTTGGCAAAAGGTTTTATGTTTGTTCCTAGGCAGTACTTAAACACTGTGAATACAATGGATAATTTAAAACTTTATGTGAGGAAATTGAACTTGCAGGTTTTGTTTTAAGGGCTATAACAGGTACGTCAACCACACAAGGTATCCAGTTCTTACAATCTCCCCACCCATCCTATTTTAGCATCCTTTGAAAGAGTTTGTGAACTCGATATTAGAAATGTGGGTAACAGGTTTAGAAGCAATAGTTTCAGTAGTAATTTAACTAAAGAAGAGAGAGATGAGCTTAATTGTTTAAAACAACTATATGGCATCAGAATAATGAAACTAGGTAAAGGAGGTGGGGGTTGTCATTATGAGAACTGATGACTATATCAACAATATGAAAGCTATCTTGGAGACAAATGCTTACTGTGAAAGTTCCTTAAATGAGTTAAATGGCACACATAACAGAATAAGGGGGTACATCCAGGACTTATTTATTGATGGTCTCATTTCAATCCGCGAACTACATAATCAGACAATGGAATTTCCAATTACACCCACAATTTTTGGTTTGCCGAAACTCCATAAAAACATTCAACAACCACCCATGCGTCCTATTGTTGATGCCCGGGGATCAATCACGCACCCCTTAGCTAAATTTCTGGATACTGAACTGAAGAAGTTACTTTTAGATGAACCCCACCTATGTATTGATTCCTGGGACTTCTTAAGGAAAATCAATAACACTTGTTTTAGGTCAGAATTTGTATTTATTGTAATTGATGTAGTAGATTTATATTCTGTCATCCCACATTCCATCAGGGAGGAATGGTTTTGTGATTATTTGTTTTCTAAGAGAATACCCCAGGACAAAATCAATATGTGCGAACAGATTTTGGCTACGGTGCTGAGAAGCAACTTTATCTTGTCGACAATCAGCATTATTTACAAACATACGGGGTTGCTATGGGTTCAGCATGTAGGGGACTGTATGCCAATATCATCATGTTGGAATGGGAAAAACATACTTTGAAACAATCAACATATTTCCAATTCTGTAATACTTACATGAGGTATTTGGATGACATGTTTATTTTATGGGAAGGCCCTAGAGACCAAATTGTTGAATTCATTAACTATATTAACAACTCAACCTCTTTTTTGAGGTTCGCATATAGTGTTAATGCATGTGAAATTTCCTATCTTGATGTTCTGTTAAAGAAAGATCTGGAATAACAGAGATTTGTGGCTGAAATTTTCAGAAAAGAAACCTATTCCAATAGTTTTCTGCATTTCGACAGCTGTCACCTATTCACTCAGAAATGTGCAGTTATTAAGGGGCAATTTGTGCGTGCAGCACGCATTGGTGACAACTTGGATAGGTTTTACCAGAGAATGCCTTAACTTGAAGAAAATGTTCTTGAGAAGAGGTTACCCCCTCCAATTTAACTGACAACATCATGAAGAAGGTTAGTAAGAAAAGACAATGTGGGTATTTTGCACCAATTTTGGGCACCCTTAATACTGACCATCCCTATTTGACTGGGTTGAACATAACTGAAACAGTCACGGACACTGTTTTGACTGACCAAACAATTGTCCATAACCAGGAAAAATATAGGGGGCACCATTCCTCTAGGTCTGAAGTAACTAATTACCACACAAGTTTTTCAACTGTCTTCTCAAATGACGCATACACCATTAAAGATATTCTGTGTAAGAACTGGAATTTGTCGAGTAGTGATGAAAATTTTTTAAAATCTTAGGAGAAAAACCTGTGTGTGTTTTCAAGAAGGACCCTAACTTGAAAAACATTTTTGAATGTAATAATGATGGAATCTACAGAAATGGTCAGATGATTAAGTGTGGGGCATGTACATTTTGCCCTTTCATTTTGGATGTCAGTGAATGTGAAATTAATAGAATGAAAATAAAAATGCCTGAGAGGTGTAGTTGTTTAACTGAAAGAGTGATCTATTGTGCTTTATGTTCCTTTTGCTCATGTTTTTATGTGGGGAAGACAGAACGTAAGCTTAAAAATAGGATCAGCGAGCACCTTAGGAATATAAGGGATGCTAGTGAAGTGAATGCGCTTGCTAGATACATTAGTGAGTACAACAATCACCAGTTCAAATTTGTAGTACTTGAAGTCCAAAAAAGACATAATAGGGGGGCAGCCTGGCATATTTACTTGAAAAAGCTGAGTTGCTATGGCAATTACTACTTGATGCCACTCACTGGCCAGGCTTAAATGACAGCCTTTCCATAAGCAGTCTGCTTAAACTGAGGGCTCTTGATAGGTGAAACTTTTCCTTTAGATATGGATATGGTACAAAAATGTTGTTTCTAAATGGCCTTCATATCTGTTGTATGTATATGTACATGAAATTTATTCATTTGTTCCTAATGGATTTTTAACTGGATGCATATTTTATTTATATGTTTTTATATACATGTACATATATTTTTTTAAAAGCATCTTAAAAGCATTTTTATACATACACATATTTACATATTTATTCTTGTGTTTATAATATATAGTTTAGGGTGTTGACATTTGTACAATCAGTTTTTATATGTATTTTTATATGTTGATATTTATACTGTTTTGTGCTGACATGTTTATGTGTAGTGTTTTAGACTTCTGTTTCAGAAGACTGTTTCAGACTTGGAAGTAGTTTTCACTAATCCAGGAAGTGATGTCATGTAAGATTTCCTATTTAAAACAGTTTACTTCCTTAATTTCCTTGTATCTGATGATCTTTCTGCTTTAATTTTTGGAACAAAAGCGTTTATACCCTCTTCTTTGTCTGAATAAAGAAAGCATCCCTGTAATGAATTGTACTAAACTGGATGTGCTGGCTTGATTTAAAGCACACATTGGATTATTTCAGGGCTCACTGGATCTTATTGCCTACATACTGCTTGTGCGACAATTTTCTTAGTGGTTTGTGCATTTTTTTGTCTTTTACTAGGATTGTGGCATTGAATCAGGAGAGATGATGACAGTTAACATGCTACCCCAACCTCATGTAGAAAATGGGAAAAAGGGGGCTGATGATGATGCACACTTATAGGTTCAGTGAGCAGAACTTCAGCTATATAGAAGGTGGTTGTCCAATCCTCCTTGTTAAGATCATTATGTGAAAGTCCTTTGACTCTACACTCTTTCACCATCACTGAGTTCTTCTCACACTCATCAGAGCTCATCATGCTTATTTCATAACCATTTTATCAATGAAAATGAGAAGAAGAAGAGGAAGATTAATAATAATCATAATAAGAAGAATGGTGTGGTATATACATATGTATATTAACTTTGTTGCTGCAAGTGTACACATATCTTTGGTGGAAAAAATGTTTTGCATGCTAAATAAGCCCAAATACAATATCTACACTAATGTTAGCAAATTTATATGTTAGAGTAATGGTTACATATGCACAGTCCCACCATTGCCATTAATTTACAGGTAACAATCAGGGGTACTGTCTCATGATAAGAATCACTGCTATCAATACACAAGAAATGAAAACTAAATTAAATATAAATATAACTCAGTATAAAGTCAGTGAGGAAAGTAAGGCAATAAAAGATTGTAGTAAACCAGAAAGGAAAGTCGGTTCATAGGTTCACATGTTAGTACTAAGCTAACTGCCTTTGTAGGCCATTTTAATCCTAGCCATTTACCCCATCTGAGAATGAAACCCTGGACCTTGTGTTTGTAAGGTGAACACCTTAACCATTATGCCAACCTCCTACCCCATGCTACAAGCTCTAATGAAAACTAAATTAAATATAAATAAAAATATAAACATAACTCAGTATAAAGTCAGTGAGGAAAGTAAGGCAATAAAAGCTTGCAGTAAACCAGAAAGAGCTTGTAGCAAATATGCACTGTAGTCTTAGGCTTCAGCCCATACCACCCACAACCAAATAAAGTTCCACACCCACAAAGCAGAATTGTAAGCCTTGGCTTCCCAGAGATTCACTTGCATCTACCTGAGCTTGGTGTCTCATAGTGCTAGCTTATTCATAATGTCTGTAATATGGGTACACACACACACACACACACACACACACACACACACACACACACACACACACACACACAGCAATTTTCAGGAGAGGCTGGTAATACCTTTGTGTTCTACAGCTCCTTCCTACTTTATTGAAGTTGCTGCTACAAGACAGAAATCATCTAGCACACTTGAGCTCAATTTGCTGAATCACTCTTTAGAACAAGCCAACTGAAATATAAAAAGTTATGGTAGTTTTAGCTGAGCAGTCTGCCTCTTTCCCATAGAGGGATGCTAACAGTCATTATACCAATACATAACAGTATCCTTCTGACAGCTACTAAATAACCAAACACATATTTTTGAAATTGAATATAATTCTTTATTAAAATAAATTAATCAGTAGACTAAGAAAATTAAATATGTAGATGTAGAGTATGTTACACAGGGAAATAAAATAATGACAACTTTCAGAAATATAGATTGTATCAGAAAAAAATCTGTGAATATGAACTGACTACCCCTATCAATAATCTCTAATGAAAATAATTACTTAAATGTTGTCGCTCACTACATTTAGGAAGTAAAACCTATAAAAGGCAAGATAAAGTGAAACATAATTTCACAAAAATAGAAAAATAGCCCCAGTATGGTTGCATCCAAACAACTACTGTTAAAAATTTCTGCCAGATCCAAAATTCTCAAGAAAAGGTCAGTCTATCTTATCCCTAGAGGGATGTCCAAAATGTGCCAATAGTAGGAGATACACAGCATAATTCCTTCAAACAAATTTCCCCTGTAATGAGACACACCCAGTCCATAGTACTTCTCTTGCTAATCAAAATGTAAACTTCAAACAACTATAACTGACTGTTAACAAATGCAAAGACTTGCCACTGTTGAGAATTTGTGTGTGTATGTATGTGTGTGTGTGTGTGTGTGTGTATGTGTTGTGTGTGTGTGTGTGTGTGTGTGTGTGTGTGTGTGTGTGTGTGTGTGTGTGTGTGTGTGTCTGTGTGTGTGGGTGTGTGTAGGTGGTGCTATTCTTCCCAATAGAAAAAAGTTACAGTTTCTCTCACATTTATACTTTAAATTTTATGTAACTTTCCAGAAAAACCATTACATGCCATATGCAGTCTTTTCCACACAGTTTTACCACATGGAACAAGTATAATTTCTGTTGAACATTTTGTATTTTACACCTTTGCGGCAGTTTTCAAAGAAAAAAAAAAGAAAAATTACTAGTGACTGTGCTTCTTTACATTTTTCCTTTTTGCTGCATCTCCACTGGAAAAAACAGCTGCATATTTAAAAGGAATGTCTCAAGATCTTAGTGTGTCCTA
Organism: Protopterus annectens; assembly: GCF_019279795.1. Classification (NCBI taxonomy): domain Eukaryota; kingdom Metazoa; phylum Chordata; order Ceratodontiformes; family Protopteridae; genus Protopterus; species Protopterus annectens. The sequence goes on from NC_056726.1 coordinate 1,853,645,966, forward strand.
CCAGTAGCAAGCTATACAGATAAGTTAATATTTGTGCATTTACCCAAGAATAGGAAATACCACAATGTCAAAAACACATACAAATGGGGAACTGATGCAGAGAAAAGGAAAGGAGAAAGCTGGGTCAAATGCTGTTGGTGGTATGATTAAAAGGACTGAAGTCCCTGATGTTATTTAGAGTTAATGTGTTTTTTGAATGGGTTTGTCAAATAAAATTGTCCTATATGTGGTTCAACTATATTTAATGTTTTTGCATTCTCTTAGCTGTAGTGGTTGAAATGAATGAAGGACTGTGTTTTTGAAGTGCACTTCATTCTTGTAGTGTAGAATCAATATATTTGTCAAACAGAAGCTTGTTATTTGCTGTATTATTAAGTGAAGGATTGCTGCTATTTGTCTGTTTGGTTCTAAGAAAATGCTTGCATAGTACCCTTTTTAATATCTATTGCATCTAATAAAAAGTAATGAGTTTTAATGTATACTTTATTATTAGAATATTATAATTCAAACATATCTATAAATACTTCAGGAAATCCATGCTTGTTTAATAGTATGAACAAGTTACCCTGATTCAAAGTTTGAAATACTTTTTCTATATTTTGACTGAAGATTAATTCTTCTTTGGTACTTTTGCAATGGTTTATGAAAGCTGTTATTCTTTTAATATTTCTTTGGTTGTTCTATTGATAATAATCCCAGCCTGACTTGTTTCCATCAAATCTGGCAAGTATCTTTTTGATCTGTATACAGATATTGATACAAATATTTTATAGTCTATATTTAGTAAAGTAATTTGCATATATGATACACATTCAGTTGGTCATTTATCTTGTTTCAGTACAAGGGTCTTTAATAAACATCTCCATGATGCATGTGTTTTAATGCTTAATTGAGAATATTTGTCTACGTTACTGAGTATTCAAATTACTGTGACTGGAAATAATTTATATAGCTCAGGTATTAATCCATGAATACACGGTACTTTATGACCTTCAAGAGTCTTATTTACTTTCTTCTGGAAGGTTATGTTTAATATTATTATTAGTGTAGTTTTGCAATCTTCATATATTGATGTAATTATATTATTAAGTTTGTGCAAAATTTTATTTTAAAATCTAATAAAACAACTTCTTCTTCTGTTATTTTTTCTTATTTTCAGCACATTTAGTACACTGAATATGATCAGATTTAGTAAACTTTCAATTTTCCCTTTAACAAATTTGGCAATGATTACCCATTTTAATATAAATTACCTGTTCTAGACCTAGGAGCTGACTATTATCTTCTCAATCATTCTAATTAAATTTTATAAGGAATGGACAGAAAAAGACACTAAAAGGTTAACGAGTAGATATGTAAGAGGGGTAGTGTTTTCCAAACTGATAACTAGCTGTGGATGAGGAAAATACACAAACAAATCAACATCCATGAAAGGCTACAGAGGAAATTCCTTGTAAACAAACAGGTTAACAGCCATGTAGGGGTACAATAGAATTCCATGTACAGTTAAGCCTGTTTTAGCACTCTTAGCTTCAGCAGCTTTGGATGCAGGGGACAGGTATTTTTTTCTTGTAGTTACTGTCTTGCACCACGTATTTGAGCAATACTCATAGAGTGACAGAACAACAAAATAATCAGCTGTCAGACTGCATATAATAATACTAATTAAGGCAGCATTTCTAAATTACCATTCAGAATACTTAAATCATAATACCCACTTCTAATAACTGGCTCTACTTATAACTGCTCAAGTCCTAAGCACTTAAAAAAGCAGTGTCTCAACATCAGGGCCTCAAGTGTCTTGTAGCTTGTGTAGGCTGCCCCTCATGTTCAAACTCAAACATGAGTTGGGTAAGTAAGTAGTGTCACCTTACCATAACACATTATTTGAGTTCAGCCAAGGTTGGGGAGTGATATTTTAGAGTTAGAGGTAGTTTTTGTGGTTAGGGAGCAGAAAGGGAGGTTTAGGATTAGGGAGAAGGAGGGGAATTTTAAGGTTAAGAAGTGACTGAGGAATATGGCTTTAGGGAGAGGGGGGTTGGAGTTTTAGGTTTAGGGAGTGATCGGGGACTTTAAGGTTAAGGGGGAGTAAAGATTTACGGTAAGGGAGTGGGGATTCAGGTTGGGGATTGGGTGGGAGTTTTAGGGTTGGAGTTAGGATTCTGGAAGAGCTATACAATTTTATTGGGCTGGATGTTGGGAGGGACACATAGAAACAGAACAGCAGGCAAAATGGGAATTCAGACACTAACTTTTTCATGCAAGTTGCAGTGAGCAAGTGTGTAGCAAGCTACTAGCATACAAGCATCTGTGGTAGACTCCTAATAACTATACCACCTTTACAATAACAAAAAAAAAGAAGTTAAAAGAACAGCTCACTGGCAATAATGCAAGGCAATATTGTAAACAGATGTAGTTATATTTTAGGTTAAATAAGATAAATTAATTTTTAAAGCAGAACAGTGAGTATTTCATGAAGACCAGCAGGTTACAGTCAGAGTCTTCCCAAAACTGCAACTGCTGGCTGCAGTTAAAAGCAGTTTAGCCTTTATTTATTTATTTGATTAATTCTTTAATCAGGTTAGAGTACTGATCAACACTGACCAATTTCATTTCAGCCTGGAAAAATTGCCCTGTAAGTTAAACAAATCAGTTCCTGTATGACAGTCAGTCTGAAAATCAGTGACTGCACTATCTTTAGCAGTACATTTTGCTACATTTATATTGTTTAATCTTTTAGTGACTGTTGTAAGGTACTGATCTACATTGCTTGTTTCTATATTACTCAGTATATTATAATGTATATCACTTAAAAACAGAAGTAGTTGCAGTTAAAATTACTTCTTTCAGAAAAAAATATATTTGACCATACACTGGCCACTAGCTTATAACATCAATCATTTAGGACTGAGCCTTGCCAAAAACAAACAGATGCTCCACCATAGTAATACTTGCTAATACTAACCAAGTCCCTGCCCTTAACCCTAACAACCATCTTAACTTAAAAAGCCCTTTTCATAACCCTACCACCATTCATACACATTTGAGCTGAATGTGATCAGGTTTGGGGTAGTGCACTTGAAAAGGAAGTTTGTTTCCTGTTTCTATGTATTGAGTGTTGATTTGTTTTATATTCAATATTAGGAATGTTCGACATGATTTGGTGGATGTTTTATATGTCAACCAATCATTATATAATCATATCTATAGCTATAAATCTATATATATATATGTATATAAAATGTATCCATATATATATATATATCTAATAAACCACCAAAATACACTCCAGCACAGAGAAATCACGACAGCAAATGAAGCAATTGAAGTTTAATCAGAGCACAGTCTGCAGCACATACTGGTTTCGCCGCTTGGTGTCATCAGTGTGTGTCTTAGTGAGCAACCAGCCCATGTTTATGCAGCAGGATTTAAAGATACATTACACTTTTTATACAAACATGTATGTATAAATCTTTCATATTCCCTTTGCTTGCCAATGTACAGTATTAAAAAACAAGCCATAACACAAAACACAAAATTCCCCTATCACCATAAGTGACATTCACTAAAACAAACCTCCAAGATATAAGGACCCCTAAATTAATTATCCATCTACGTTCTTTGTTTAACAATATTTTATGTCTGAAGGTCTCATTCATAATTTGTCCCATGACCATATTGATACCTACAAACACAAAATGGGCAGTACTGTGCACTAGTGTATGCTTATATAGGGCACTTCAGATTCTCTTACATTTTATATCACTGATATGCAAAGCTATCCTCTGTTTTAAATTACAAGAAGTTTGCCCTATAAAAAAAGCTCCACATTGGCATACTGCCATGTAAATGACCCAAGCACTAGTACATTTAATTAAATATTGAATATCATTACATTTTCTAGTATTTACCAAAGTAAAAGATTGTGTTTTAGAAATTAGTTTACAATATTTACAATGACCACAATATGTACAGCCAACTCCTGTCTGTTGTAATACTGTAGATGGATAATTATCTTTCTTAAAAGAGGAAAAATGTTGTCCCAGGGATTTACCCGTACGATAACCAAAACTACATTTTTCATCAATCAGTGTAGAAAAAAATGCGTCTGAATATAATACATGCCAACATTTTGAAATGGTTGCTTTAATCTTGAAAGTGTTGCTACCAAAATTGGTAATAAATCTCACTTTTCCCTTATTAGAACTCTGTGACTTTTGGGAATCCTGTAACAAACTGGTTCTGCTATGTCTTAGACTGTGAATATGCTTTTTCAGTTGTATATCCTCTGTTCAAAGACCGTGATTTCAAACCCAAAGCCTGTTTCTCATACTCTTCATCACCAGAGCATATTCTCCTTACTCTCTGGAACTGGGCCGTAGGTATAATGTTGATGGGATGGCAGCTGCTGGCATGTAATATTGAATTCTTAGAAAAGGGCTTTCTATAGAGACTAGTAATCATAGTCCCATCAATAGCCTTGGTAACATTTACACCCACAAAATCAGTGGTAAATAAATCTATTTTTCCACTGAAATTAATACCATACTGATTATTATTCAAATAGGTCACAAAATCATGCCAGCCAACCATCTCTCCCTGCCATACCACCTAACAATCATCCAAGTATCTGCTCCACATTATGAGCTGAAATTAAAAATTATTGTTTCAATTGTAAATATACTGAACTTCAAAATAGCCCATGAAGAGATCGGCATAAATGGGGGCAAATGTAACCCCCATAGCCATTCCCCTCATCTGCAGATACCATTGATTGTTAAAAGTAAAAGCATTATGTTCCAACACCATTTGGAACATGGACAACAAAAATTCCACTTCTAGTTCCTTAAAAGTGCCCGACTGTTGCATCCAATATCAAACAGCCCTAATTTCCCCCTCATGGGGGATACTAGTATAAAGGGATTGCACATCCAACGTCCCTAAATGTGCCTCATTGGGAACCTGTAAATTGTCCATCAATTGTAAAAATTGTTTGTGTTCTTAATCCTAGCCCTTACCAAAGAAAGGTGAGGTTTGAGCTTAAACTCCAAATATTCAGACAAAGGCTCAATCAGTGAACCCATTCCTCCCACTATTGGGTGTCCCGGGGGATTATGAAGGGATTATGGATTTTAGGGACCAAATAAAAGTACTGAAAAACTGGTTGTTCCACCATCAATTGTGACAACAGAGTTCCTGATATTATACCCTGTTCTCTAGCCCTCATTAAAAAAACATCAATTTCCTGTTTAAATCCCGTAGTAGGGTCCAATGGTAGAGAGCAATTAGAAATAGGATCAGACACTTGTCTATCTGCCTCCTGTTCATAAGCTTTTTTGTCCCATAAAACTACAGCCCCTCCTTTGTCGGCCCCTGTAATAACTAAACTCTTGTTCTGTATTAAAGAGTTAAGAGCCTTCCTCATTTCAAAAGTAAGATTGTCAGAAAAAGGGCGAAAAATATGGGCCTGGGTCACCTGTAAATCATGTGTTATCAGCTGGTCAAACGTTTTTACTGTGCTATGATAAGGGGGTTGAAATCTAGATTTTCTAAAATGAAATGAATCATCTTCCATATTATGTGTAAACTCTTCTCTCTGAGAAAAAAATATTTTTAGATTCAAAGATCTACAAATATTCTTCACATCCTCTATTACATCAAAATGTGGCACATACAAAGATGGTACATATCCTAATCCTTTTTTAAGCACACTGAGTTCACTATCTGAAAACACATGTTCAGTTAGATTAATAACTAATTGATTTACATCATTAGTGTCCAATCCTGGTGGAGCCCCATCTACTATGTCTGCAGACTGGCTAGGAATATTTGCTCCATTTGATCGTTTTCAATGTTTCTGACCTCCCCTTCTAAAGGAGCTCTCTGTCGTTTAGAAACTGGAGAAACTAATCCTCCCAGTTCCCCAATCTCTGTCTCTGTGTCCGTGTTGGAAAAGCTAGAGAAATCTCTGATGTGCTCGAAGTATTATTTGTTTTATGCAATATAGACCTAACTCTTTTTCTTTTAGGTCTATTAGTAGTTTTAGATTCAGAAAAACGTACCCCCACTTCTGTTTCTTCCAAGAAAAAACAGTTTCATTTTTAAAGTCATTAACATCTCTTTGGTATTTTTTCATCTTTCGCCCTTGTAGTTCCTATCAGTTTTGGCCAAAAAATGAGCATATAAGTCTTCATACTGGGATGAACTACCAAAAGTAATGGTACGTTCATGGCAGGCTTCTAACTTAGACAAGAGATCCGGCACTGTTTCTCATAGTGTTCTATGAGTAACTGTATAAACATACTAGATGCCATTTGTTGAATTGCTCTCCATTTGTTCATAAACACTACATCATCAGTGCCTACCCCTGGTTCCACATAGACCCTTAGTCCTCGTGGAGCTATTTTAGCCTTTGAATATGCTTTTAATAGTTTACAATGCCAAACAAATGAACGTAATTTTTAGAAATGTCCGTGAGCTGTTTAAATTGTTACAAACTGTTCCACTGAACAAATGATAAAGGCAACAAGATGATCACATGAATTCCTGTTTTTTTGATGCTCAATACAAAATAACCAAACACACTGTTGAACTGGGTTTTGTCCACTTGATCAGGACTTCATCAGAAGTTCATCAGGTTCATAGCTCCCCAGCTGCCTTTTACCGTTTGTGAGTTGGAATTGGTTATTAGTTTTCTGTTTAAATTGTTGTTGCATATCAAAATGTCCCGTATTAACCAAATTTGTCCCAGTTTCCATTTTGTTAATAAAAAAGGAGCAATCATCTTTATCCTCTGCTAAATTGTCCATAAACATCCTAAAATCTAATCCAGTTGCCATGTTGATGCAAAAACTATGATATCCAACTCCAAAAGAACCAGCTGCCCAGATAGTACCTCCTCGCCAATATCCGTATAATCGCCAAGTTCCAAAAGCCTGTCTTAGGCCCCACAGCCATATTAGCACTCAACAAACTAAAATGTATAACTGTCCAAAACAAATTCACCTTGTAGCCAATATCCTCCAACCACAAAGACACAGTTTATTTTCACAAAAAACAACAAAATGCTAAGCGCTTTCGTCAGTTGACTTCATCAGAACAGTGATACATGAAAAAACACTCACTTAAATTCATAGGTTCATAGGTTTATACTAGGCTATCTGCCCTAAGGCATTTATAAGCCTAGCCCAAATTTTTGTGGCTTACGCCACCCCTTATATGAAAAAATACTGTGCCAATTAGTTTGTTGTGCCTCTGTCCAGCAGTGACACAGAGATGATTCCCGGGGTAAACCTACGATCTCCCATCCACAGGTCTAGATTTCTCTTGAACAGAGTCAGCGAGGTGCTCTGCCTCACATGGACCGGGATTTTATTCCACAGCATAGGGAGTCTCTGAGTGATAAATCTATCTCTCCAGCACGTCCTATTTATATCCGTGCTAAGGTTTAAGTCGCTTGCTCTAGTGGTTTTGGTGGATTTGGATTTTTGAGGTGGAGCATGTCCATTAATTCTGGGTTGGACATGGCCTTGTATGTCAGGCACATGTCACCTCTGAGCAGACGGTATGCGACTGAATAGAGCTGGAGTTTCTTCAATCTGGCAGCATATGACAGATTTTGGAGTCCCTTTATCCTTTTGGTGAGGAACTTTTGGGGTCTCTCCAATTGCTGCAGATGTCGGGTGAGATACATCCCGAATGGGGCATTGTACTCGATCATTGGTCTGATAAGTGAAGAGTACAGGGGAACAATGACCTCACTAGATCTGGATGTGAATCCCTTCATGATCAGGTGGGCAATGTAGAAGGTCTTTCTAACCACTTTAGCAACGTGAGTGTCAAAAGAAAGGCCACTGTCAACCTGGGTCCCCAGGTCCCTGATAACCTCTTCTGTGCTTAGTGGATTGCCACCTATATGGTAGCTTGGGGTTACCTTGTTTTTCCCGAAGGGTATGACTATCCATTTTTTGGCGTTTAACTTCAGGCCATGGCTCTGGCACCAGCTATCTGTTTCCGTGAGTCCCTTCTGAAAGATATCCGTGTCCGATGCACTTTCCACTATGGCGCCCAGTTTGCAGTCGTCTGCAAACTTTGTCAGCCAAAGTCCTCCCATGTTGGCCTGTACTTCTGAGAAGTAGATGCCAAACAATAGGGGGCCAAGGACCGAGCCCTGTGGGACACCACTTGTGACCGGCTTGGAGTCTGACACAGCGCCAGCAACTCTAACCATGTGGGTTTCTGTCCTTAAGCCAGTTTGCAACCCATCTTGTGACATATGGGTTTACATTTAAGCTGGTAAGTTTTTCTACAATACCCGAGTGGGGTATTGTGTCAAAAGCCTTTGCAAGGTCAAGGTAGGCTGTATGGACTGCCTTTCCCTCATCAATGGCCTTGGTGACTGTTTCGAAGAAGTCGACCAAGTTCAAAAGGCATGATCTTCCCTTGACAAAGCCAAACTGGGTCGGGTTCAATGTCTGCAAGTCCCCTATATCTTTGTTTATGAGCTCCATTATGATCCTTTCCATAGCTTTGCAGACTAGACTTGTTAAGCTTATGGGGCGGTAATTACCAGGGTCCGTAGAGGTGCCGCCTTTGTGGAGTGGGACCACAGTTGCCGTACGCCACTCCTTGGGCATGTATCCTGTGGTAAGGCTGAGATTAAACAGCTGCCTTATGTGCAGGTTTAATTCCTCATTTAGCTCATGTAGCACACAGCCGGGGACACCATCCGGTCCCATTGATGCTGTGTTTTTAGCTTTAGAGAGAGCAGCTTTCACCTGCGCATTTGAGATGTCCGGGAGGCTACACTCGGCTGGGATAGTTATCTCTCCTTTAGGGGGGGGGGGTGAAGTTTGCACTGAACCTGTCTGCCAGTATGTTGGCAATGTCTGTGGGTTCAGTGATTTTTGTATCATTTTGGACTAATTCTGAGCATATCTGGGAGTTTCCACCCAGGTTCCTAACATAGCTGAAAAAGGCCTTATGATTGTCCTTTGAATCCATGGCAATTTTTCTCTCAAAATTGGCCTTAGTTGATTTTATGAGTGCTCGTATTTTTTACTAATAATGATCAGGGGTGACTTCCCTTTTATGGATTTTGTTCTATCATGTAATAGCTTTCTCCTCTTATTGTAAAGTTTGTTAATGGCTGGGGTCCACCAGACTGGACGTTTGCCCTTTGTGGAAAGAGTCTTGGTTTTATTTGGGATTGCCTGATCCATGCAGTCCTGGAGGTGTTCATAGAAGGCATTTGTAAGGGCTTCCGCAGCTTGGGTTGTGGTTTCCTCTGGCTCAGGGGCCTTGAAGGATACCACACCAGTCTTGAGTAGTGTGAAGTTTGCTTTAGAGAAGTTCTTCACTATGGTCTTTTTTGTTTGGGGTGGGGGCGGGATGTGGATTTCCAGTGAGATTATTTTCTGATCAGATCTCACCAATGAGGGATATACTTCCAGTGTGGGGCATTTTGTCCCCATGTTTGTGACAATGAGATCTAGTATATTTTCTCCTCTCGTGGGAACAGTGACTAGCTGTTCCATGGCATTTGAATTTATGAACTCCAGGAACCGTTGGGCTAGAAAGTTAGGGCTTGAGTAATGTTCCCAGTCTATATTCGGGTAGTTGAAGTCACCCAATATGATGGTGTTTGGAGATACATTTATACCCTCCATTGTCTTCAGGAAGGCTGTGTGGGGTTCCTGAGTTTGAGAGGGTGGCCTGTAGCATGCTACAATTTGTAGAGCAGTTTTGCCTATGGTTAGTTGCACCTGGATGGTTTCCGAAGCTTCATGCGTTGCCACCAACCTGGAGGTGTGGGTATCCTTTATGAATATGGATACACCCTCCTTTTGTGGTGTGGTCCGGGTTTTGGGGCGGAACGCATGATATGAGGTAAAACCTAATAGTGCCGGGTGCTCTCAGGAGCCTTGAACCAGGTTTCAGTTACAGCACAGATATCGATGTTCTCCATACTGAGAAGGGCCTCGAGTGCGTGCATTTTGAGATTTAGACTTCTGGCATTGAGCAGCATTACCCTCAGTTTCTTCCCATTTTTGTTTTCTAGGGTGGTAGGTTTAGAATTTGAGCCTTGCCTAAAAAAGGCACTATGGGGGTGGCAAGAGCCTTAGCCAATATCTGGAATCCCAGGGGTGACAGGTGCAAGCCGTCCCTTGTGAAGCAGCGTGGCTTGTCAAGCATGTCATCCCAGGCAGACAGACACTGGATCCCCTTTGAATGACACCAGACATTAAGCCAATTGTTAAAGCTGATCATCTTGTCTCTATATTGTGGCATCATTCTTGGTGAAGGAAGGATACTGCTCAGGGTTAGGGTCATACCTGCCTGGGCTACATAATCCGAGAGCTCCTCTATGTCTCTTTTCATGTAGTCCAGGGAGGTACGTCTCAGGTCGTTCACACCAGCATGGACAATGACTGTGTCATATTTGTACTTGCCGTGGAGTGACCCGAGTGCTTGTGTTATGTGGTGGATTCTAGCGCCCGATAGGCAGCTTACTGTGACCCTCTCCTTGTTCAGCCTGGTGAGTGGGACGTCAGTGTGTCTGGCTATGGAGTCACCTATGACAAGTATGTTTGGTGTTGTATTTGGCCTTAAGGGCTGTGACTGCTTTGCACACTGCTTTTGTGGTTTATGTGTTGCTTGTGGGGTGTCTTGAGGTAGCAGTTGTTTGGGTGTCTGCTTTGGAGGCCTCTGCTGTTTAGGTAAATTTTTACTCAGCGCCTCCGAGTATGTCTTTGTGTGTTTATGTGTTTGATTCAGTGGAGTGGTAGCATTATGTGAGGCTGGTTTTGTGGTGTGTGTAGTTGCCTTCTCCTCCTGTCTGGTCTTGCCAGTCCTGAGTTGAGAGAGCTCAGCCTCCAGTTTGGCTAAATAGCTGCATCTCTCGCAAGTATTTGTGTTATGTGGGAGGAGGAGAGGGTTGTCTGTGTACATGAGGCAGTCATAACATTGCCTCAAGATTCCCAGATTCACCAGCTGGACCGGAGAGGAGATTGACAACTGACCTTTGGACATGCTAGAATAATATTGGGAAATCCTTAATTGAAAACAAGGGCCAGTGGGGAGTGAGGGTGTAGTGCTTTTAATTTTTAGTGCTGACTTATATAATTGCTTTAGTGAGCAAGTGCCAGGTAACTTGAGTGCAATGTGTTACAAGTAACTAAATGCAAAACGACAAACAGTAACTTTCTTTCAAGTGAAACAAGGAAATAAGTACAGTAAGCAATGCAGATATCACTAGTGATCCACAGAAGTGCTGAGAAGTTGCGTATTAGGTGGAATTAGCTTCCAGGGAAATATCAAGCAAACAAACAACAAGCATATAAACAAAGCTAGATTCAGCAGGCCTGGATCTAGTCTATGCTAGAGCAAACAAGGTGTACCAATTTCAGTAAGATACAGTTCAAATATTCAGGCACTATAAACCTTTAACCAGAAATTCCCAGCTCAGAAGGGCAGAGTCCAGCCTCTTCTCCCACAAGAGTGCAGACCACAAACCTTCTTAATGTAAAATAACTGGCCTGAAGCCCAAGTGCCTAAACCAGAACTAATACACTTGGACACTGGGCTCTCAATCAGCAGTTCCCAACTTAGAAGGATGAAAGCTACCTGTCCTGCCACCACAGTGCTTGCCACAAACCTTCCTAATGTAAAACAACTGGTCTGAAGCCCAAGTGCTTAATCCAAAAGACTTGAATGATAGCTACACTTTAATCAAGTTACAACCAAGCAGTAATAAATACCATTGAATACTTTAGAGAATGTCTGGATTAGTGCTCAAGTTACACAAACAAAGCTAGATCCAGCAGGCCCGAATCCAGTCTATGCCACGGCAAACAAGGCGCACCAACTTCAGTAAGAAACAGTTCAGATATGCATGCACTATAAGCCTTTAACCAGAAATTCCCAGCTCAGAAGGGCAGAGTCCAGCCTCTCCTCCCACAAGAGTGCAGACCACGAACCCTCTTAATGTAAAATAACTGGCTTGAAAGCCCAAGTGCTTAAACCAGAATTAATACACTTTTAGAATAACAGACACTGAGCCCTCAATCAGCAGTTCTCAACCTAGAAGGATGTAAGCTACCTATTCTGCCATAACAGTGCAGACCACAAACCCTCTCAGTGCAAAACAACTAACTGGTCCGAAGCCCAAGTGTTTAAACCAAAAGGCTTAGAATGAGTTACACCAAGCAGTAATAAATACAATTGAGTATTTTAAGATGATGCAAAAGTAAAAAGAAGTAGGTAGAAACACAAGTACAGTAAAAGCAGATGAATTTTTTTTTTTTTTTCTGAACAAGTGCTGAGATCAAAGAAACAGATTTGAGTGCTGAAACTAGAAAACTGGCTAGTTATAAGAAAAAAAACAAGCTAGAAGGCTTCCCTCAAACACAGAAGGGCTTGGGGGCTCAGAAGCCTACAAATAGTCTGTACCACTTAACAAGAAAGGCAGGAAATAAGCTTAATTTTTTTTTTTTTTTTTTTCTATTTCTATTTCCCAGATGCTCTCTTTGTACACAGTAGGAGTGCCTGAAATCAGAATATGATCTCACTGCACTCAGTTGAGTGAGCAAATGAGATACGCCCAGAGGCAGGC